>NC_091933.1:15825707-15998207 GCF_041260155.1 Ptychodera flava | reverse complement strand
GTATTTGTAACTTACAGAAAAGCGATTACTCCTTATAGTCCGTGGGCTAGAGGGGGTCTACGTGCACCCCCCCCCCAGGATAACAAACCTGTATTTTTCAGAAGCCTTGGGATCCCTAGAATACGAAATGGAATTTTAACAGAAAAAATATAGGGATGGAATAGCTGTTATGGTCATGTTTTGAAGGGTACCGCAAAATCACGATTTTCCAAGCCAAATGCATTTTCGTCAAATCTGTCTTCTTGTAAGTCATGTGCTGAGCTCATTTTTAACATAACCTCACTTGTTTGGTATCATTAGAAAGGGAATTTATTACTCTTTAAGATGACATATTGCAACATGCAATATCTTCTACAGTTTTTGTCAAATATAACCAAAACTTACCCCTTACACCCCAAAATTTAACATTGACAAATTACAGTAAATCTCAAATTCTACCAATTTTTTATGCTAGGCATAATAAAAAATGCAATGTTTTGTCTGAAATCTGTTTTATTTGATATAGGAACATGTCAAAATATGAAATAGACTTTTGTCAGAAAAAATATTGGGAATCTACAGCTGTAACAGTCATATTTTGAAGGGTACCGCAAAATAACAGTGTTGCAGATTTGCATGCATTTTTGTTAAAACTGTCTTTCTATAAGTTATCTGCTGAGCTTATTTTTGAATATAACCTAGCTTGTTAGGTATCATTAGAAAGATAATTGACTAATCTTTAAAATGATATATTGTAACATGCAATATCTTGTATAGTTTTCATGATATATAACCAAAACTTACCCCATACCCCAAAGTTTACATTCAAATTTCAGTCATAGCTAAACCAAATTCTACAATTTTTTTAGCTTGACACAAAAAAGATGGCCGTTTTTGCTATTAATTTATTTTATTTGGTACAGGGACATGTCAGTAATATGAAATAGACTTTTAACAGAAAAAATATTAGGAATCTACAGCTGTAACAGTCATATTTTGAAGGGTACCGCTAAATAACAGTGTTGAAGATTTGCATGCAATTTTGTTAAACTGTCTTCCTGTAAGTTATCTGCTGAGCTTGTTTTTGAATATAACCTGGCTTGTTAGGTATCATTAGAAAGTTAATTTAGTAGTCTTTAGAATGACATATTGTAACATGCAATATCTTCTATAGTTTTCATGATATATAACCAAAACTTACCCCATACCCAAAGTTTACATTGAAAATTTCTAGTCATAGCTAAAACCAAATTCTACAATTTTTTTAGCTTGACACAAAAAGTCTGGCCGTTTTTGCTATTAAATTTATTTTATTTGGTACAGGGACATGTAAGAAATATCAAATAGACTTTTAACAGAAAAATATTGGGAATCTACGGCTGTAACAGTCATATTTTGAAGGGTACCGCAAATAACAGTGTTGCAGATTTGCATGCATTTTTGTTAAACTGTCTTCCTATAAGTTATCTGCTGGGCTTGTTTTTGAATATAACCCGTCTTGTCAGGTATCATTAGAAAGATAATTCACAAATCTTCAGAATGACATATTGTAACATGCAATGTCTTCTATAGTTTTCATGATATATAACCAAAACTTACCCCATACCCCAAAGTTTACATTGAAAATTTCAGTCATAGCTAAAACAAATTCTACCATTTTTTTACCTAGACATATAAAATCTGCCCGTTTTTGCTATTAAATCTGTTTTATTTGGTACAAGAACATGTCAGAAATATGAATAGACTTTTAACAGAAAGAATATTGGAATTCTATGGCTGTAACAGGCATATTCTGTGGAGTACTGCAAAATCACAGCAGTGCAGACTCAACATGTGTTTTTGTTAACTTTGTCCCATTGTAGGTCATCTGCTGCGCTTATTTTTTAACGTAACCATGTTTATTTGGTACCATTGTAAAGCTCATTTACTACTTTTTAAAATGACATATTGTTATATGCCATATCTTATATACTTTTCATGGAATATGACGAAAACTTACCCCATACGACAAAGTTCATATCGAAAATTACTTTCGTCGCTATCGTCAAATTCTACCAATTTTCTAGCTAGACATAGCAAATAAGTCAATGCTTTATATAAAATCTTTTTATTTGGTACTGGGGAATGTCAGAAATATGAAATAGACTTTTAACAGAAAATATATTGGGACTCTACAGCTGTAACAGTCATATTTTGAAGGGTCTCGCGAAATCACAGTATTGAAAACTCGCTTGCTTTTTGTTAATCTGTCTTCTTATAAGTCATCTGCTGAGCTTGATTTTTGACATAACCTGGCTTGTTAGGTATCAATAGAAAGGTAATTTACTAGTCTTTAAAATGACATATTGTAATATGGAATGTTTTGTTTAGGTTTCATGAAATAGGACCAAAGCTTACCCCATACCCCAAGGTTTACACAGCAAATTACTGCAAATCTGAAACTCTACCTTTTTTACAATTTATTAACTTTACATACCAAAGGCAATGCTTGTATGCAATCTATGAAATCTGTGTTTTTGTTAAAAAAGTATGTTACAAATATGAAATTAACTTTTAACAGGAACATAATATGATTTTGTAGCCTTTTGGATCATATTTGGAAGGGTACCCAGGTATCAGGGCAAATTTGCCGAAACACATACATTTGCAATATATGGGTTCCCCCTCTAAAAATGATCCAAGTGGCTACTAAATTGTATCATCTTCCCGTTAAAAGTTAATTTTATACTTTTGACATACTTTTGTAACAAATAAATCAGATTTTAAATAAGAATTGCTTTTGTATTATGTGCAGCAAAAAATGGTAGAATTTAAGATGAGCCGTAATTTGCGATTTGAACTTTTTGGGTATGGGGTAAAGTTGACCATATTCCAGGTAAACTATGAATGACATTGTATATTACAATATGTCATCTTAAAGAAGAATAAATTGCCCTACTAATGATACCTCACAAGCCAGGTTGTGTCACAAATAAAGTTCAGCAGATGACTGATAAGAAAGAAGATTTAACAAAAAAGGTGCCAGTTTGCGGTACTGCGATTTTGCATTTCCCTTCAAAATATGGCTGTTACAACTATACAGTCCAAATAGTTTTTCTGTTAAAAGTCTATTTCACATATACAACAGATTTAACACCGCAACAGAGCTATTTTATCATGTCTAGCTAAAAATTCACGGAATTGATCACGTTATCTATGACATTACTTTCAATATAAACATTGGGGTATGGGGTACGTTTTGGTCATATCCATGAAAACTATACAAGATATTGCCTGTTACAATATTTCATTGTAAATACCAGTTAATTACCTTTGCAATGATATACTAAACAAACCCGTTTATAATCAATAACAAGTTCATTAGACGACTTATAAGATGACAGATTTAACAAAAACGCATGCGAATCAGGAATTCTGCTGTACCCTTAAAATACAGCTGTTACAGCTATAGAATCCCAATATTTTTTCTGTTAAAAGTTCATTTCATATTTCTGATATGGCCAAGTACAAAATAAAACAGATTTCATACAAAAAATTGCCTAATTTTTTATGTCTGCGTAAAAAAATTGCTTGAATTTGACATTAGCTATGACAGTAGTTTTCGATGTAAATTTTGGGGTATGGGGTAAGTTTTGGTCATATTTCATAAAAATCTGTACAAGATATTGCATGTTACAATATGTCATTTTAAAGACTAGTTAATAATCTCACTAATGATACCTAACAACTTACATTATATTCTATAAGAAGCTCAGCAGATGACTTACAAGACGATAGATTCAACAAAAATGCACGCAAGTCAGGAATACTGAGATTTTGCTGTACCCTTCAAAATCTGACTGTTACAACTACAGAATTCCAATCTTTTTTCTGTTAAAAGTCTATTTTATATTTTTGACATGACCCATTACCGAATGAAATAGATTTCATACAAATAAATGCCTGATTTTATATGTCTAGGTAAAGAAAATGGTAGAATTTGATTTTAGCTATGACTGCAATTTTCAATGTAAATCATGGGGTATGGGGTAAGTTTTGGTCATATTTCATGAAAACTATGCAAGATATTACATGTTACAATATGTCATTTAAAGATTAGTAAATTATCTTTCTAATGATACCTAACAAGCCAGGTTATATTCAAAAACAGACTCAAAAACAGACTCAACAGATGACTTATAAAAAGACAGATTTACAAAAATGCATGCAAATCTGCAACACTGATATTTTGCGGTACCCTTCAAAATACGACCGCTACAGTTGTAGTCCTAATATTTTTTCTGTTAAAAGTCTATTTCATATTTCTCACATGTCCCTGTACTAAATAAAATAGATTTAATAGCAAAAACGGCCAGAGTTTTTGTTTCTAGCTAAAAAAATTGTAGAATTTGGTTTTAGCTATGACTGAAATTTTCAATGTAAACTTTGGGGTAAGGGGTAGGTTTTGGTTATATTTCATGAAAAGTATAGAAGATATTGCATGTTACAATATGTCATTCTAAATACTAGTTAATTATCTTTCTAATGATACCTAACAAGTCAGGTTATATTCAAAAACAAGCTCAGCAGATAACTTACAGGAAGACAGTTTAACAAAAATGCATGCAAATCTGCAACACTGTTATTTTGCGGTACCCTTCAAAATATGACTGTTACAGCTGTAGATTCCTAATATTTTTTCTGTTAAAAGTCTATTTCATATTTCTGACATGTCCCTGTACCAAATAAAACAAATTTAATAGCAAAAACGGCCAGACTTTTTGTGTCAAGCTAAAAAAATTGTAGAATTTGGTTTTAGCTATGACTGAAATTTTCAATGTAAACTTTGGGGTAAGGGGTAAGTTTTGGTTACCTATTATGAAAACTATAGAAAATATTGCTTGTAACAATATGTTATTTTAAAGATTAGTCAATTATCTTTCTAATGATACCTAACAAGACGGTTATATTCAAAAACAAGCTCAGCAGATAACTTATAGAAAGACAGTTTTAACAAAAATGCATGCAAATCTGCAACACTATTATTTTGCGGTACCCTTCAAAATATGACTGTTACAGCTGTAGATTCCCAATATTTTTTCTGTTAAAAGTCTATTTCATATTTATGACATGTCCCTGTATCAAATAAAACAGATTTCAGACAAAACATTACATTTTTTATTATGCCTAGCTAAAAAATTGGTAGAATTTGAGATTTACTGTAATTTGCAATGTTAAATTTTGGGGTAAGGGGTAAGTTTTGGTTATATTTGACAAAAACTGTAGAAGATATTGCATAATGCAATATGTCATCTTAAAGAGAATAAATTCCCTTTCTAATGATACCAAACAAGTGAGGTTATGTTAAAAAATGAGCTCAGCACATGACTTACAAGAAGACAGATTTGACGAAAATGCATTTGGCTTGGAAAATCGTGATTTTGCGGTACCCTTCAAAACATGACCATAACAGCTATTCCATCCCTATATTTTTTCTGTTAAAATTCCATTTCGTATTCTAGGGATCCCAAGGCTTCTGAAAAATACAGGTTTGTTATCCTGTGGGGGTGCACGTAGACCCCCTCTAGCCCACGGCCTACTACCTAACGATATACAACATCCATCGAAATCAATTCCCAAATCATGAGGTGAAACCTAGTATATTTTATTCCGAGAGAAGCAACCATTATAGAATCAGAGAAATTAAAAATACTAGTCGCGTACAATCACACACTAATATCGATATGCTAAGCAGAAATGGAGTAACTTTTTACTTACAGTTTCTCTACTACAGTGTGGCTTGAGCACACTGAGTAGCAATCATCGACTTTTGAGAATCCCTTTAAGCTTAGTCAAATTGACTTCAGAGTTCATGGACATGTTGTGTTATATTGGTATTTTCAATTTGTCATTTTGACCCTTTGCTTTCAATTGAAATAACTAGCCAAAGTATGCCATGCATATATTCGCCAAGAAAGCTCAATGAATATTACAGTTAAGTCCAATGAAAAATTATCATTATTGTCAGTGCTGGTATTGTTTCTAACTTAAAAGTTCCCTCCTTTTTTGCCAAGTTTCTCCATACTTATTCACCGGGCGACGTAGATGCCATCACACACAACGATTTCTTATTTCCCGTCGATGCAAGGTACATACTGCTGTACATCAACTCATACAGCCTCAGTGCAGACGAGACGTACACATCGCTGCGCATGGAACTCTACGGGTGTCCGTTGGAAACCAACCCAGCTCCAGGCACGTTGAGTATCGACCTGTAACTTACTGACCACCATTCTCTGAACTTTAGGTCTACATTTAGGCCAATTTGGCAACAAATTATAGAAATTTGCTGAGTAACAGTTTTTACTGCATGTACAGTAGTTTTCCCCTACAAGCCAATCTAATACGTTTGTACGGAAACCGAGCACGATTGCGTGGTGTCTTATCATAAACGCGATTGAAACTAATTTGGGATAGTTGGATTAACACATTTTTCAAATTTCAGAAAAGCATTAGATGCCATATAGCTGAAGTTGTAATATTACAAATTACTCATAAAAACAGGTGTGCAATAAAAAGAACAGCAGATGAGCTTACATTTACAGATTAAAATGACCTTCCTTCACCATCCAATTATCCCAAATTAGTTCCAATCGTGTTTATAATTCAATTAGATCTATAAAATTTTGAAAAGGTATGATCTATATGTGTATCTCTCTCGAAAACGTTTAACCATAGAGCCATCGGGATTTTTACAATTCTCAACACATTTCTGTGGAAGGGAAGGGGATGTGTCCGTGAAGTTGTGCGCATATCTTGTTAATGCATGGCTTCCTCCTAGAAAAAAAATCACTTCTGTTCCCAGGGTAATCATGAGTAACGTGTGTTGAGCATTGAGTTTCTAGAACGTGAAGTCTGTCATGATCATGTTGAGCAAGATTACCGACGTCGATCTGACCTTTTCTGCAAACCTACAGATGTTTGTGCCGTTCCGGCGGTCGATATCCTACCGGAAGAATACGACAGAAGCTTTGTCGTGGACACGAACAACGATACCTTGTATCTTTGTGACGTCAGCAGAGACGATACACTACCTCCGAGGTTTATGCTGAATTCCCTGGATTCATTGGTGATTGAGCTCGGGTAACAATCACGAGTTCTTCTCTACACAATGTGCAATTACCTTGCCTCAATATTCGTTCGAAACGTAGGAACACTTTTTTTTATTTCGCAGCGGTGAAGTCTACACTACTTCATCTGCGACTGATAATTTTTATTTTCATGATCAAAAACTAAACAAATCAGTCGCCAAATGACCAATTTCGTAGGGATGTTTTATTGCCACTTCGATGTCCAGTGTCTAACTATTCATTGATCATATATATATATATATATATATATATATATATATATATATATATATATATATATATATATATATATATATATATACACTATATGCAATCGATCGACCTGCCTCGTTCTCTTGCCCCATTTGCGTATAGTTGAAGTCACTGTGTCGGAAATAATCTAAAATCGATGTGATACAGATCGCGTTTTCAGTAATACCATGGTGTATTTCTTTAAAACTGAACATTTATTTCTTCTGTTAATTGAAACGCAGCCGTAAATACTGGGAATGTGGATCAACAAGTGACGGACTGACATGGAAAAGTTAGTACATCTAAGCTTATGTGTTGTTATTGATGTCTTCATTGTCATCGGTCGTTTTTGTTGATTGTCAATCATGTCTTCGTCGCCTTTTGTGAATGGTGTGATGAAGGGAACGTTGCTGTTGGTAGTGGCTCAGTTGTGAATTGTTGAATATTCCAAAGGAGATGTACTTGTTTGGCTGGCTAACCGGCTATATGATTCCCAGAACAAGCGAAGAGTCACAATATCGATGAATATAACCAAAGTCGCTCTTTTAAAATGACAGATCCCCTGACTGGGAGCAGCAAAATATCGAATAGCAAGTCATAGAAGAGTGAATGTGGATGTTTAATTTTTATCATGTTTTATCCCACGAACATCTAGGTCTGAGCGATCAGGTTCGCAGCGTCATAGGCTATCATAAGGCAAACAGCACTGTTTATGCCCTGTCGGTAAAGAATATCGAAGGCACCCATTTTATCTCGACACGAGATGGCGGTCTGAAGTGGAATTCTGTCTCGGCTCTTGAGTGGGATGATGTCAAGAGCGATGTGGTTAATTTTGTTGCCGCAGTTAATGTGCCGTACATCAGCAGAGATTCTACTTTCGACAGTAATGACCCCGATATTGACCCTTTGTTTACACTGGATGATTGGGGAGGTACGTTCGATAAGTAAAGTGCTATCAATTCTTCGTTACGGTGAGCAACTCTCTCTCTCTCTCTCTCTCTCTCTCTCTCTCTCTCTCTCTCTCTCTCTCAGTAAGTTCGTCATTGAATCGGGCGTAGACGCTGACGAAGTTTCAATGTTTCTTTCTTTCTTCTCAGCATCGTTTGGTGGGATAAACCGCTTCGATGGTACCAAATGGGGGAAGGTCCTCGACTGGAACATCTGTCCCAGCTTCGATTGTGTATAACCGTCAAGATCGTCATCGTTGAGGGCGTACTTTCTAATCCCCATCGCTTTGGATATTATTATGACAAATATACGCAGGTTTGGTTTTAAATGAAATGGTGAAATGGAAAGAGTTTGTATACCCTGGATAAAGCAAGAGAACAAACTAATTTTGGGCTACATACTCAGTTACAGTTCAAATCGAAGAAGGCAAAGGCAGGAAAATCCTACCCAGTGTCTTAAAGCTACATGAATCATCATCCAAACTCAATTTGAGCTGTCCGATCTCAAAGATTGACGTTTTTAGACATTCAGTCGGCATTCACCATAGAAATTTGAATCTCCGGCTTGGACTAGTGCTGCGAGTCTTTATGAGAGCGTTCTGTTGCGACATCATCATCATTGTTATTGATTGAATATTTTCAACGCTTCATAGTATAAAAAATATTGTAATCTACTTTCAATTCAAACACCACAGGCGCTCGGCACATACCAGGGATAATATTCATATTTAATGTGTAGAATGTCTATATTACTTGATGAATTTAAGATGACATATTAAATATGATTATTATCCCAGAAATGTGCCGGGCGCCTGTGTTTCAAACTCCACTTGATACCTTCTTAGCTGTATATTTTGTCACATCTTCACTTGCAACTATTGATCCCTCGTATACGTGTGTTCTGCAATGTACAGGTACAGTAAATCTCACATTTGCGTGTCAATGTATGTTTGAAACCTGACCAATAACGTAAACGTGTGAGAATTTGATCGTTATATATTCTGCGGCAGACTTTTTAGTTTTGCAATGTTTTATTTTCTTCTTCTTTTTGTAAACGCACTTTCGGCTGACATAACTACGATTGGAATAAATGGTCTTCATAAAGTAAGTTGCATTATTTTTGGCATTAGGCGGAGGGACTTTATTGTAACTATATATAATACTTCTAAAAGTGATATCGTCCAATGTTTGTACAGCTTGTGAAAGATGTAATTTAAAAGGAGGTTGGGGTACATTTAACTAATATTTTGTACATATATGTGCAGCTTCGATGGTTTTACTTTTGTAAGAGATTTGCCCATTTCTCTGGCTCCTCGGAATTCCCATAATTACTAACTGTTGACATAGAACTGAAGTAAAGATAAAGTCACTTTTGAACCGATTGTGTCTGCTGTGATTTTTAGAGCGAGATGTCAAAGCAGAAGTTGATATGAATGATTAGCTTTCAGATCGATGTAATTCAAAACGTTTCATGGTCCGATAAAATTTCTGGAACGGACTGGGGAAAGTTGAAACAACCTGAACGAATTTCTACCTAGTCTTCGTTATCCTTCTTGTTACACTTTTTAATAAGTGGCAACTCTTTATGTTTTTTACGGTGTGCAAACATGGGGTGCTCGATGGCACTCAGTAAGGCTTTTTTCATATGATGAATATTGTTTGATATGAAAAAGTGGTTTGTGATGTTCGACTTCGTGAAACATGCTGAAAAGATCTGGTCAACTGTACACAACCGACAAAATTAAACATTTACTGAAACATTTTACGGTCTGCACCAAAACACCAAGTCAGTGTACAACTTGCACGCACCATGACTGTACATGACACTGTTACATAAAGTTTGGACCTCACGCAATCTTTTGTATTAATCAAATCTTAATTTCATTTAGATATTTTCCAGGATAGCAGCTTTCCCTTGCAGGAAAGCAAGTCGGAATAGGAAAAATCCATTTTGCCTCCCGGTCACAAACGACATCATCTGTTTGCATTCAGTGAAGGGGTAATTATCCAGAATATTCAGTCAACGCTTTCCGATTTGCAACACCAAGTGAAGTCACATATTATCTGACACTAGATGGCGCCATTCTGATATGCTTCGTATTTTCTCGCTGTATATTATATAATTGGATGTGCAAGTTGGCATTGCGTTGGTCAACGATAGCGAGTATAGTCAAACTTTATAATGGTAGCAATTTTACGAGCTGAACGCACTTTTACGATCACGACCTTACAACGTTGATGAGACTCATCCCTGGGCTATATTGATGTCAAACATGGCAATGTGACCTCAGACTGTGGAAACTAAAGCCTTATCATGTACAACAAAGTGAGTTCTCAGCGAGTCCAATATGAGTTAGTAAACTTACAAAAATCTATGCAAAGAAGGAACTGCGAAACCAGCACGAAACACTCTTAGTTTCTTTGCCTTTTTTTAGCATGTGTAACGTACAGTTTAAGTCCAATACTCTGATGTTACGCCACACCACTCTATCACAAGCGACCCTACACGGCAAAGCACATACCAAGGGCAAAATCAGCAGTTTTGGAGAAAATTAGCGGCCATTGGGATAATTACTGACTACAGAAACATAAACTCAGAACAAACACTATGAAATCACAATCATGCACACAAAATGTAATGTAAGTGTAATGTAAGTGGCTGTAATAACAAGGCATTAACCACTGGTGTCCATGTTTTATAAATATATTTTACTATGTACATTATGTACACAACATTCTAAAAGCTGTAAAAAATTCCCATCACACGGTAGCAATATAAACAAATCCTTTTCACAAAATGAAACAAATACAAACCTGGAGAGTTATTTCAAAAGCCTCCCTGAAAAAAAAAATGCCTGAGGCAAATGTTTACAATTCATAACTTACAAAATCTCAAATCAATGCAGTGAGATTTTTAATTTGCAATGTCAAATGAGAATGGGTCACCTCTGTTCTGTATCCAAATTAAACAAAGAAAGTAGCAAATATACTATGCAGATGCCATGTTTTAACATGCAAAGATTTGAAGAAATGGACAATCGAACTCTGGTAAATATATCTGCATTTCTCTTACAAAACTTTTACTCTCGTGACAGGAATTCCTACCTCTAGATCAACTTTTCTCAAGTAGAACTTGAAACCTAATGAACAAATGCAAAATGATACACCTCTGTCATAGCAATATCACCAGTGAAGAAATTCACAACTCCTATCTTCTGAAATATACTGGACAAACACTCATACTGATGCACAAACACAGCATATTGGTTGCATTTAAAATTGACAACAGGTAAACCAACCAATATCTGTTTTCCTGCTACAAGATACTATATTTTCAATAAATTACTTAACTGTGTGGTGAAGAAACTAAATCCAAGACAATCAAAATTAAAAAGTGTTACACTCAACATACTTCATCTAATTAATTAATTTGTGCAAAAAGGAAAACGCTTTTGTGATACATTACAAGGTACATGTATCCATGCCTCTGTTTTTTTGTTTTCTAGCTGAAAGAAGTCAAATAAATTGTAGAGTGGATGGTTTAGTGTCTATTTTATCATGTTTTCTCAGAAAAATGTATGTAACTTTAGATGGCCTTTGAAGATATGGTCAGACTTTGCCCTTGAACTTGCTACTAAAATTGAAGCAGATAAAGAGATGCCAAGCCTGGCAGCTTGCAACAGTCATACATACAAGGCAACACTTTTCTAATAAGCCAAATATTTGACCTATCACCCTTCATCACTACTGGTGTTCTGGGCTTCCATTAAATCATTACGAACGGCTAGGTTTGAAATTACAGAGCGTTGAGCAGATTTTAGTGATGAAAGGACAAAAATTGGGCCAGTTTTCATGTCTTTGACTGTAAAATGTAAACTGCTTGAGGTTTTGGTTTGCTTGTTCGGAGAGTAAAATACAGGCTATACCTAAACTCTGCTGAAATGTTTCTCTGTCAAGCCAGAATCACTGACGGCTCGAAGGGAAGACAAATCCTACTGACAGAAAATGAAAGATGGGTTTACAAAGACAACAGCTGTGTGAAGCTTGAAATTGACACATAGCTAAAAGCAGCTGAATTCAAGTATAGGAATCACAAATATTCAGGCATGTTACTATTTTAACTTCAGTGAATTAAGAGATCAAACAGGAATGCACAGCGATTTTACAGATTATATATTACTTCCTCTGGCATCTAACATTGGACTTGGTCACTCCATGATGGAAGGTCAAGGTCTAGTTACTCTTTGATACATTTACTGGTCTTTCATTTACAGATATGAAGAATGCATAGTATATGAACACACAATGATAGAGCATCACAATAGCCAAGTTCAATGCTATGAAAACAGAAAGAATTCCTGCATAGATCAATTATCACTGTTACATTATGACTTGACAAAACAAGACGGGTTTTCTGTTTCTGAATTTTGTTTGTTTTTTGTCTTTCCACATTTAATGTTTGGTACAGGATGTTTTAGGTGAGGTAAAAGAACAAAAAACTTTAAATCGTAAAAGAAAACTTGCTTTCTGTAGCTCACTAACTTCTACATAACTAATTCTCGGTAATAAATTATTAATCTTATACAAATTACTCAGTCAAAACATATTTCAGTCCCTGAAAGTCAATCTACTGGTAATTAAGGTGGATGAAAACAAGTCAGATAAAACGGCAAAAACTAGATTTTTTAAAGATTAAAGAACACTAAATCTTAGTGCAGAGGGTGATATTTTTTATGTTTTGTGTTTACTGCTTGTGTGTGTGTGTGTGTATGTGTGTTTTTGTCAAACGAATACTCTTTCTTGTTGTTTACTGAATGAATTTATAACTTAAGACTTTGACAAAACAGACTGGAACTTGCACAGAACAGACTGGAACTTGCACAGAATCATGTGCATTATGACTACAACAAAATATAAAGCACTGTGCATTTCACTGTTTTCCAGTCAGCAATCACACGTAATAAAATATTGAGAAATTATCAAAAGTCACAGTTACTGATACACTTCAGTGGTGCATTTTACCCTGGCCATGCTTTTACAGGCCAATAATCAACATTTTGTTGTATATACTTGAAAAAAACAGCATTACTCTCACGTTTGTTTCAACATCATGAACAAAAAGAGTTAAAACAGGTACAGATGGCTATTATTACTTATCATTACACTAACATCTGAACAGATGTCTGCGACAGTAACATCTCAAAAATAGGGAAACACTCAACCAGTCACATTCACATTCTGGCAAAACCTTTTGCCAGCATGTAAACTGCAAGGATTTGTATTAATATAAAAATGTCAGAAAAAAACTTCACAAAGAACATGTAATCAATGAGACAGCTGTGACCATTGGTACACAACAAATGTACTTTAGCATGGCTAAAAGGCAATCACTCTGAAAACATTTTCAAAATTCACAAAAAAACCCTGAGTTCAATTCAATTGAATTTTATCAATATATGTTACATCTATACCACTCAAAATACTACAGTCTGCAGGGATCAAAGTTCAGATGAATGAAAACTATTGAGAATATACTAATGCAAAGAAACAAAGAGTATTGTTGATGCATAACAAGTAACATAAAATGTAAAAATCACAAATCTCACATTAGCACCAATATTTGAAATATTTTCAAAGCATAAAATACACAACCATCTGTTAATGCACTGATCAGTACTTCAAATTCTAGCTGTATGCTACCTTCAAAGAAATATATCTTTGAGTTTGTGTGTGTGTGTTCCATTGAACACTAACTCAAGTTATATTATTTTTTGTACATTTAGAACAAGAGTAAAAACATGTAAAAAGTACAGCTTCTGTATTCTGTATTTGTTTCTAATATTCTCTTGTCACCATCTTAAAATAAACTTACATTGTTACAATATTTACTACCAATCTGAAAAGTACCAGTCAATATGACATAAAGGCTGTCAGACAGGTTACAGAATGATAAGTGGCACAGCCATACTGTATCATCCCTATTGAAAATTAATTTTTTAAAAGAAAAACATGAAATTGTCAGACCATTATATGAGCATATGCAAGCTACAAGCTATAGAGTGAAACGCAACCTGACATAATGAAGAAATGCCTAAATTAGGAGATAATTTTCCCATAGTGGTATATTTATTTTAAATTATGACTGTATTAGAAGACTGATTGCAGTTCACCTCATCCCATGCAAATGGCATGACTGTGTGAAAAAGTCAACCAGGCAGGGCACAGCATGTATACATCAAATTTTGCATCCAGACAGCCTCAATAACCCTTTCCCCATCCTAACCCCTGTGTGCATGTTCAGCAGGCCAACTTTGCCATCGAAATTTATTGGTGTGTGCCAAAACTTGATGGGTATGGGGTTTAAAGTATTTGAATTCTGACTGTTCAAGCTCTGTATGCCTGGTTTCCTTCGGTGGCCAGAAAACACTTGCACAATGTAGCCTAAGCATTTATGTGTATGTTGAAGCGGAATGTGGAAGGGATGTGTCGGCTAAAGCTGCAGGGAATGGAGAAACTTCATTCACAAAGGGTGGAAAAGTACAATTGTTATTGACGACTGATACTCGTTGGGTAGTCACTTCAAAAAACAGGGATTCATTCCTTGTTTGCAAATACATGCATACAAGTAACATACCATCCATTCACACTTGCAGGGAACATTACCTTTGATTGCACTCTTACACATGTATATTGTTGTATGCCATTGTGTACAGAAACAAAACGCAGTGTCCTTTCAGGCTTGCTAGAATAAATTAATTGCCAATCTTTTCCTACATGAACTATACTTGTGCTTCGCTGCATGTTTTCATGATCTACTGCTCCTAGAGCAAAATCTTTTCCTTTTTCCAATGTGAAGGCAGTCACGTGTACATTCTCGACAGATGCACAGCTTTCAAATGCGACCTTGTAGGGGTTAGAATTATCAGCCATCAGCGGTGGATTGTCTGCGTCATTAGACAAGCTTAGCCCTCATCACCGATGCAGACTCGGGTGGTCGCACACACAATACTGGAGTGGGACCCCTTTGTCTTGGCAGACTTCAAACGGCTGGTACAAACTCAGCTGTTTCACCTGTTGGGCAAAACACGGGAGTGAAAGTGACCTTGAATGTCATGTTGATCTTCACTTAGATTACAATATTTCCAGCCACAGACAACTCACAGTGTTGTGGCATTGCTGACACAAGCTAAGACACACCCTCTTCACAAACTCTTGCCACAGGTGGTTTTAGATCATTTGTATATACGTAACCCTGGAACTAACCAATTAACAGACTCCCAGCAAGATTCATGAGCTGTGGTTAAGCTTTTCTATATAAGCTGATGAACATCACAGCAGGGAATACCTGCCTAACAAAGCATTATGTGCAGTGGAGTATGAAAAAAAGCTGGAGCAATCGCTGTGGAAAAGACACAATTTACTTTGAGAAATTATCAACAAAAAAATAATTTTTCATATAACTTATTTGTCTCCAATTTCAACTTTTAACAATCTTCATGCCTTTAAATAACCTTTTATCTGACAAGCATGTTTCATGTAATGGATGTGACTGATTACCTACTTGATTCTTGCATGTAATATACACGATGGTGATCGTCACCAGGGATTATTTTACAATTGTAAATGTTTCGGATAAAGTAACGTTGCGCAGATAGAAAAGTGTACATTGTGCGGATAGGGAAACTGCTTTTGTACATCAGACATACATCTTATAACTTTTATGGCAAATGGTAAATAACTGGAAAAAGGTGCAATATTCCGGTCAAATGCAATATGAATACAGGTTTGACTATTTTACACCAGTTCCACCATAACAACAAACTCCAGGTTTATCAATATGCCATAATATCTTGCACTTCATAGCCTTGGATCCAACATTTGCACGGTGTAAGGAAGTCAACCATGAAAGTATTCATCTCTGGGACAATCTCTAGATGATCAAAACACAGCTGTTTTTTTTGTAACAAAGGTCTTTATAAGCCAATTTCAAATAGCAGACGGAAATTCCAAAGCAGTTAAGCGAATAACACGGTCTCCATACGCATGTGAGAAAATCAATAAGGAATAATGTACCTGAAATATGCACAGAATTGTTTGAGTTTTGGGACATGGTAATTGCATACATACATGTACATGTAAACATTTATTCAAGTTTGCTTAATATTTGAAGATGGTATGGTCATCAGATGATAAAAGTACCAGGTACATAAGTTTTTCCATCATTGTTCAATTTAGTTTTTCCATCATTGTTCAATAATAGAGATGGATGTGTGTAATTCTCTGGTGGAGAGGAACTGGCAATTTATGTTGAACAGTAAATGCACCATTGTAGGCGTATATCTGTCGTGCTACTCTACTTGCCAGGTATTGTTTCTTCTTTCAATGAACCTCTTACAGTTGTGTAAGCACTTCCCTTAAAATTCTTTTTATCAATATTTTCAGTTTCATTGGTATATAACAATAGCATGACGGCTGTTCACACCTTTCTAAACTTTCCTTTGTTAGTCCATTCACATTAATTATGTTGTAAAAATGTAAAAGAAAATCATGACACCAAAATTTCGAGGACAACATATCTATTATCATTTTGACCTGATAAAATATGGGCATGATTGTTACGATTGAGGCGAGAAGAGAATTCACATCAATGACTGAATTTCATAAACATCTAAACCAAACATTCACCAGCAAGCACACCGACAGATGTCTTACCTGTTTGATATCGTGTTTATCATCCAGTACTGCTTGCCACACTGTGTCCTTTTCAACAGCCTTGAAAGTTATTTGATAGAGCTTGGACCACTGGGAGTTGGCTGATGGGTTAGCATTCACAAATATGTGAAGAATCTTTTGCAAATGGAGGTCAAGGCATGAGCTTTCGGCCCGGGGCTTAGTTAACTGTGTTGTTGATTTCTGTGAACACGAATTAAAGGAAAGAAAAGATCAGAGGGTTGAAATGAATGAATCTGGTTGGTGCGTTGTCACTGACTACAGTATAACAGTAAATCTATGATATGCTCATTCCGAAGTTAATAAGTCATACTTTGAAGATGCTTTCATCATAGAAGAATTACATTTTACTGACAAATTACAATACTGGGAGACTGATACAAAATATCATGATAAGGTGTACATATATTACAACACCACCATAATTCTTGTTTTTTGTCTTTGTCTGTATTTTGGATTTCTCTTCTTCTTCAATAAAATTTACATACTTATCTTATTGAAAAGATAATTTGGTTTACCGGGTACAACAAAACTTGTCATCATGCCATAAATTCTTCACAAAAAGTTTGTGTGTGGAACGGAATTCTACATGAGTTATATAATGATAAATTGCAGCTATGGGCACTGAGAGCCATGTAGCCATATATACCCACCTGTCTGTGTTTATCATTGATGTATTTCAGTGCTATCTCTACCATGTCTCTGTGTTCAGTGTTCCATTGCAATGAATCCAGTTTCTAAAGTAAATGGAATAGAATAATTATGTTACGAAAGTTCATCACATGTAGATTCTGAGATTGTCCTAACTGAGTCAATAGCTCTATTTTTCCAGATAACAAGTCAGATTGTGTATTGAATAAGGGAGACCTGGAGAACTCTCATAAATCTGATTACCTCCAAAGTTTTTGCAGAGATTCTAGGATCTGTTATGTTTGTGTAAGAGTATTGTCATTATTGAGCTCTAACAATTCTAAGTACTGGTATATGTAAAATAGAAGTGTGAGCTCTGTATTATCTCTTGCACTACAAATTAGTTTTGCAAATTTTCTGCTGTACCAAACACACAATCAGTAGTACATTCATAAAACAGGATTCATCACGTACACTGTAAAATGAGTAAATTTCCAAATATACAAGTCTACATGTATCTACCATAGGTACATGTACATGTCTTGCGGTAAATTGTAAAGAAAACACCAAAACCTCACAAGATGGGTGGTCTTCCACCAGTATTTCAAGTCACAGGTACACATTCACACACACATTCAATGGCACCATGTATACTGCCTGAAAACTCAGCTGTAATCTTTTATCTGTATGCACTATTTTTTGTTGTCGTTGGATGATGTCCTGATTGTAGCCTCTGCTGAGAGCCCAGAGGCTGAAAACAGGGCTTGCAGGCACAAAATGTAAACTGCTGGGCAGAAATGTCTATTGTGGTTAACCTCTGCGGTTAACAAGCAGTTACCGGTGGTTACATGATGAGTCAATGTCAATTGCAAAACAAACACACACTTTGATTTGAAAGGTCTACTTTGTGCCCTGTGGGACAGAAGAGACTGACCAATGTTGACACTGGCAAATTCACTGTCAACACGAGGTGTTTCTGAAAGACACGTCCAGACAGTGGGTCGGGTCCTCAGTGAATAGGCTCAATTGTAGTCATGTTTGAACACAGATTGACTTCCTGGTTGAAAAACACTGTGGTTTCATAAGTACTTGATGTATACTTGGTTCAACTCGGTGAATTTAAAAAAAATAAAATCATTTATAATAGTTTCTCTTGTGTCTCTCCTATTTCGTACAAACCTATCCGGAATTTGGCAGCTCACGCCAGGTTTTCCCAGCGATTGAATGCGTCACGTTTGAGTCTGCGCAGTAGCGAGTTAGTTTCTGCCGGATTCACCGACTTGGACTTCTTGCAAAGTACAGGCGGTGAGACGGACTGTGTACACAGTGACGTAGAGCAAATACAAAATGATTGACAGCCCCCGCCGTTATTCTGGCCAATAAGAAGAACGCTTGCTAATAAACCTCTGCATGCATTAAAAAGTTTGTTGTCATCTCCGTGCAAAGCTAGACATCGAGTACGTTTTATATCTGGGCACAGTCCGGACCGTGATCTGGGCGAATAATAGCATCAAGTTCGTACATCCACCGCGTTTTACAACTGATCGGTCGACCACCGCTAATCATGCGAGATTACCAAAGAAAGCTTGTTGAGAGTTACATTGAGGGAAAAGATGTGTTCGTCTGCACACCAACCGGCAGCGGAAAATCACTGACATACGAAGTCGCCCACATTGTTTTGATTTCCATCGCTTTGGGCACATAAGAGAACAGGCTCCAACTGTAAGGACGGTGTCTTTTTCCATCCTTGAATAACCGGCCACGATTTTCGCATTTTGTAACATGGGCCCCACAAACAACACATATTTTCACGCGTTTTCGGTGATAGAACAGAGGTCGTGCTGACTTTTGTGGGAGTGATCGCACTCGACATTTTGTCAACAACGCCGTGTGAGTTTTATGCACGTCTCGTTTGGGTCAATTGGTAACTCCTCCCAATGTGTAAAATTTAGTGATGTCATCTTATGAATAATATATGAGTAAAGAAAACGTCATCTCATGAATAATTTATAGCAACGCAAACCCTGCAAGAAAGCCAAGTCTGTGATTCCGGGTGAAACTCCGCTGTGTAGCGTTCACCGTCCACTCATCGCGTTCACCCTACTCATCGCGTCCACTCACGCGCGCGTTTCACATGAAAGCAAATACAAATCATTGCGTTCACTCCACTCAAACATTCACAAATCACAGACTTGAACCAAGTCTGGTTTCATAAGTACTTGATGTATATCTTTTATTATCCGTGATCTAGGGTCTTGGATTACCAGGTATTTTGCATTTTTTCACCAGCCGACATTTAAGTGCTTTCATAATATTATGGACATGTGCAGGGCTGAAAAATGCTGCCAGACAGCACTGTGTTGGTACTGGTCCAGGGACCACCATATGCTGCATGGATTTATCAACCATAGACTTATAACATGGTGACAGTCAGTTGCACATGTACTAACAAAACATTGCACATCCTATAAGAATGCACATGTTGAGACTATAATATAACAATCTTGAACATGTAACAGATGAAGAAATAGTTCTATATAATTCATCATAAATTTGAGGGCCTCTCCATTATCTAGCCTACATGTAAGTTTTTTTTAAAGTATTTACTGCTAGTCACAAAATAAAATATACAAAAATTCATTGAATCAGACATGGAACCATCGAACCATTGCAAAACCATAATGAAACTCAATTTCTTGAAAGTTTTTTACTTCAATTTTTGTCATTCCATTTTACCGTCATTTACGATCTAACATTGTGAACATTATGTGCAATCGCAAATATCAATAGCCTGAAATGAATGTAATCTTTGAACGGAACATTCAGTCTCACTGATGGAAAAAAGCAAAACAATCGATGGAAGGAAAGACAAGATTACCTGCATGTGACCACAAACACAGCTCCATGATGGAAGACCCGCTTCCTCACAGCTTCTGTTCCTGAAATTTCATGCAAAATTTGGCATATTCATTTTATCTTTGAAGATCAGAGTTTAATATCATGAAGCTGTCTAAGATTTTCGAAAAACTAAGCCAGTGAAAGTTTTTCTTTCTCCAAGAGCTTTAAAATGAGCCCCCACAAGTAGTAAATCAGAAATGAATTATACAGATTTGAGAGTCCGACCATCTGTTCCCAAGGCACATCTACCTTAAGGTAGTATGCACCTCGAAGGTGAAATCCTTAAACTTTTGCTCTAACTTTCGTCAAGGAATCTTTCAATCATTCTCTTTCAAAATCAAGAATAAAAATTTGGGGTCACCATGCAAATTTTTGGTACTAGAGAAACAAATTACCCCAGATTTACCGATATTAGAAATTCAAAATGGCCGCCATCCCTGTGTTAACTCTATGGAGAAAAATAAAAATTTTCGAATTTCGAAAAACTAAGCCGGTGAAGTTTTCTTTCACCAAGAGCATTAAAATGAACCCCCACATGTGGTATATCAGAAGAGAATTGTAAAAGTTTGAGAGTCTGAATATCTGTCCCCGGGGGAAATCTTGCACCTATAAATGCAAAGCAATGTTAAGGCAAAACTCTATGCAGCATTTGAAGTGAATTCCATACATGCATATGCCATATTTTGTTCTGAATGTTTATAAAAGTAAGAGAACCCTACCTTGCGACTACATCGGTCAATAAATTTTTAGCTTGAGGTGCTACCATACCAGTAAATGAATCTACATACGGGTAGTGAAGCAGAGATTTCATGGTCTTATGCAAATCTGAATGAACCTGAAAGAAATCGAAACACAAATTACAGTAAGTTTAAGCATAGGTATAACACCAGTGAACGTATCTGTAGTTAAATGACTGTGTTAAATGACATCAAATCACACAGGGAAGTTCTCTCAGTCAAGATCACATGAAGAAATCTGAAATTCACCAGGGATTTGTAGTCTTGTATATCTACTAAATTCCAGGTTGGTTACACTGCATGTGAAGTTTGCATAAGTGAATGTTAACCCTGACATCACATCTTCAATATTCTTTAAGCTCTGGCTAAACCAATGTGAAAACTGTTGGATTGAACTAAGACACAGTAGAACAAGGCCTGAGATGTTCTTTCTTCTATATGTATGACTCAAAAAAGCGGATTGTTTGGAGTCAATTTACGAGCAGACCTGCTTGAGACTTCATGTTTGTTTGAAATCATCAAACATCATTTGTAACAATTCCAGCCACAAAGCTCTGTAATTTCACACCGTAACTATAATGTATTCAAAGTACGATTTCAATTCCAAGTAAACCTTACCACATATCTCTGTTGGTTGGTGATGAGCACATCCATGATATCCGGCCTTTCATCAAATATCCATGCTGGTAAAATGAGTGATAAGAACGGAAGCAGTGTTTCATAGTATCCCCCAAGATGTGATAAATCAGACTGATATGCTTTGCCATGGTCACCCATCAATATCTGCAAAAAACAATGTTGAATACTTTAATTAGGTATAACATCCATATAAATGCTTTTATCTTAACTTTATTTTGATGAAAGGATAAAATGATGTGTGATTATGCTAATGACACAAACGAAATGCAATGAAACATTGAGGGAATTAAGAATGTCTTCATATTGAAATAAGTACATTACAATTGATATACTATATGAATACAACCACTGCTTCATAATAATTTAAAAAGATAATCATACACAGAAATGCATGATTATCATGAACATTACTACATGAAAACATTTTTATCGGTCAAAGTCAGTAAATGCATTTGGCAACAGAATTGTCATACACATAGAATACAAGTTGTTGACAGACAGTAAATGACACCTTCTCTTGCTGCACGGATTCAGGTTGTGTATGATCCAAATGTAAAACTGATTGAGGTTGTGTATGATTTCCTTGTAAAATCCTGAATGTGGATATCACATTATGGATTAAATGCAACATGGAACTGTCCTTTGATTCACTGATACAGTTGAAACAGTTGGTGTGGTACAGACTTGGCTGCTGCCCTCACTGTTTTTCTCAGCAAATGTCTTTCAGAAGAAACCCATTATCTCCTTTACATTAAACTTTCATTTGCCACCAAATACAGTGTACAATGTTCTATGCCACAAGTACTTGTTCAGTTTTCCTCACACAAATATTGACAGTGAAATAAATGCACACCATGTTGAATAACAAACATTTTTTGATAGCTAAATGATTGCTTTCACGATAGAAAATCCTGGACCATAGAACACAGCATGACTTAGAATCTTTGAATGCTAGCCATAGTGATCTGGCTGTTCATGAAGATCGACTGTCTAAAAAAGGAAATACTGAATGGAAGAGTTTGAGGTCAATAGAACAAAAAGGTGGCTATTTTACTGCCATTTCTAAGGAGCTATATCTAAGTAGAGCAGGGAACAGTCCAAGTTGACTACGGAATAAGAAAATAGACAGCTAAGGATTGAAAATAGGCACTGTGTAAGAGGAGATTGGGCAAATGTTGCGACTGATACAACTGACAAGAAACAAACTATCGTTTGACTGATTTCGGTATTATTGATGGTTGCTAGGATATGGGAGAACAAGGTCACTGCAGGTCACAATCAATATTTGGAAGAGAAACAACTTGATATGTTAGATATGTACTAACAAAACATTTGCTAAACATGGACTACCAATTAATTACTTGTATGCAAATATTTGCTTTGCACTTCAAAACTGTATACTGGTCAATACTGCATTGAATTCAATGTATGTTAGTTATAATGTCAGAAATGTTCCAAAAAAACATGACACCACATGCTGAATTTCTGCAATTTCAGTACCCTTGATATCTTTGGTGACTGCAAAGGCAATTTATTTCTATCTATATTTATCAGTACAACTTACTGTAAAGAAAATCTCAACTATCTCACACTTCACCTATTGAACTAAACACTCACAGCATTACTGTACCAGCCTCTTGGAATGTAATACTACTACCTGTGAACATGAATCCAAAACTCTTTCTTCCTTGATATGATTAATCCACAAGCCATTAATTAGTTGCACGGACACACATATACACACATATGTAAAGGACAACAAGAGATCACTCTGGCCTGAGGTGTCATCATCCCTCATTGAAAGCCATGATGCAGTGAGAACAACTGCATCTGTACCTACATACTATATGTCACATGACACAATGCATTAGTCATTCAACAGACAGTCAGGAGAATTTGAGACACTGATTCAAATGCTTCTTGTCAAAGCTGTGAGGACTGCCACTGACAGTCTGCCAGCCAATACTTGTACCAAAAAGGGTTCTTAGGAACATGCCCTCCGACAGATTTCACATTTCACCAATTGAACTAAACACTCACAGATTTTCAGTTTTGTCATGAATTGCTTTCTACTATTTTTTGTTTAAAGTGCATTCAGTTTTCTGAAATACTAGAAATATCCACATTAAAATGCTAAAACTGTGATGCCATGTATTGCACTATTTAAAATATCCATCTCTAAAAAAGGAAAACTTACCACAACTAGATTTGGATTTTCCTTTGTAAGAGATTTTATGAAGGCTGCAAGATCTTTGTCTAGCTGGTTGACGGATTCTTCTTCAGCTCTGTAAATAGTACAGATACTCCAGTCAGAAAAAAATTTGGTGGTTGGTGTGTGTAATGAGATTTAACAAAATCAACAGAAAGTTATACACTGGGTCAGCTGGTTTTCTAATAGTGTTTCCCATTTCCATTAGTGCAGGTTGCATATCAGATATACAGGTATGTCAAAGATTTCAGTTCTGAAATATTCATCAACACAAGGGTTCCTTCATGTATCGGCCTTGACAGCAGTATTTCAATTCTTGTTAGTCACATTCCATCTGAGCAGAGCCACTTGTGTAAGGAGGGGTGGGGGGGGATGCATTAAAATCTACATGTCATCTCTAACTTTCCTGTGACTGCATGATCTACTGTGCACACTGAAGTATGTGAAATGACCACTCAACTCAAAGACCATTGCAGATACTTCACCTATGAAAGTGTCTGTATCTACCACAAAAATTCAAAAATCTACGATTCATCTACATATTACATCAATGTCTGATGTCTTCCGCACATGTGGCAAATTCATAACCAGATGGAAGCATCCAACAGATGATCACCGCCGTCATGTCCTAACACATTCTTGACCTCCTATCATACTCAGCTCCATTGCAGTAGAGCTATTTTAAGGCACACAAGCTTAGTCTAGAGCTAAGATCAGGATTTACAAATAACAGGTTCAAATGTCAATTCACCTAAGGGTGCCATTTTTTCTGCCTTTTACTTTCATACCTTTGGGGAGTCTAGTTTGTAGTTGAGTGTGTTCCAGTTTCATTGAGGGAGTACATGTAGGAATATAGATTTTCAAAACAACAAGAATGCAGTGATCCAGACAAAACCTTTGGCAGTTCTGAGGTAAAAGGCAAGGGTTCATGTAATGTCACAGTATAAACACTGGTCTCCATAGACAAGTCCTGTGGGACTACATATTAGGGGTCTAAATACTTGCCTACCTGTGACCAGCATTTAAATCTATAGCAGCCCACTTAGCTGGGTGTTCTTGTTGAAGAAACTCCCTAGTTTGGTTGAAAAGATACTCATGCAGCATGTGATTTCCATCGCAGAGACCAGCCCATGTGTTGGCTTCCACCTGTATGAGAACGAGTTTTTGGTATTAAATACAAACTCTGAAATTCCTGGCCCACTGCAAAATTTAAACCTTTGATTTACTTTTTCTCCACAGATGACACCAAAGCAGCAGTTTCAGTCTAAATTATACGAGTGAGTAGAAGGTTACTGGATTTCCTGTTTATGAATACCACATACCCCATCAAGCCGTACATTAAAATGCTTGACATTGTTTAAGTCATCACGAAATTTTAACAAATCACTTGAAAAATGATGCCGACAATTCAACACAGTCCGGGTTTACATTTCTAGAGTTGATTTGCACAGTTTGTTTGCAAGTTGTGCTGTAGGAATTCATGATAGCACGCAGACATTTGAGCTTATTAGCATCTTAGGCTGCGTTCACAAAAAACGGTTAGGGGGGGGGGCTGGAGGAATTCAGGGGGGGGATTCGAAAATTTTTGGGGTAGTAGAGGGGGGGGACTTGAAAATTTTGCTCTACCTATAGGGGGGGACTTGAAAATTTTTTGTTCCCTTTTGTGTTTTACATTTGCCAATTCCAAGCTTTTGTAGATAATTCAATGAAAAATGAATACCATTTTTAATGTCATCAAAATGTTTTAATGTCAGAAATAATTTAACAAAATTTAGAACCATTTTGTCACATTTCATGACTTTTATCTCGAAAAAATCTAAATGTGTGATTTGTCGTAAAAAACAAACTTGAGCCTCGTAACAGGGCAGAAGTTGCAACTGTTAATGGTTTCTGCAATATTTCTATGCAATATAACAACTACAGTTTCTTGCTATCTCCCTACAGCATGCTCAAACATACAATATTTAGTTTGTCGACAAAGCCTGTATATATAAATATAAATATGTATTTAGTGATAATTTAATTGGAGTCCAGACTGATAGTCAGTTGTCAGTGATACAAATGCATGGTACACATAAATAGGCTGTGATAGCAAGCTGAATACTGGACAATTCAACAGGCTGTAGGGAGTAGAACTAGAACAAATTTGTAAAACTGAACAAAAATATTGCCAAAATTATCAAAGTTAATACAGCTACTGCCTACGGATAGTGTCACTATCATTAAAGCTCTGCTCCTGCAGTTTCACTGTCACTGCATACCTGATCAGTGACAGAGGTAGCTCTGACTCTGATGTACATGGTAGTTGAAGAAGAATTTGGGTCAAATGATGCTCATGACAGTGAAACATAATTGTACACAAGATCAGGCCAGAGAGCAACACATGCAAGAACACATAGTAATGTTTGAATTCTAGCATATAAGAATAATCAAATATTACGAAAAAGATAGGGTCACCATGCTTGGTTTTCTAAATTTTCATATTCTTGTTATAAAATGATACAAATGTAAAACTTTGAACAGTAAAGACTAAAAGTAAAAATATTTGACCAAATGGAATTATTTATTTTTTAACCAAATTTGAAATTATTACACCCCAAAATTTCAGAGATTAAAACATTTATTTGGTGGAACATTTTAACCTTCCAGTATTGTCAATTTAGAGTAGCATCTAATTCATAGATGTCTTGTAGTTTTGGAAAAATTTTTGGTAGGTCACTGTGCAATATGGCAATTAGCCAGAATTCACAATTTGCCTACTCTCTCATGATTGTCATTTTGTGTGCTCCTCAGCAGGAGCAATTGACCTGGCCAGAGTTGGATTAACTCAAGTTGGCTTTTAGACCAATAAATCTAAAAAAATCACTGATGCATTTAAAGAACTTGCCTTGGGAATATGACTATAGAAAGTGCTAATACAGGTTGTGTTGAACACCTGTGAGCGGAACGGCGCAATATGTTTATTTTTTCTGCGCTCACATCCTTTACAAATATGCGGGCCTGTGATAGTTGGGGGGGGGGGGACTTGAAAAATTTTGCCCATATAGAGGGGGGGCATTTGAAAATTTTTTGGGGTACTTAGGGGGGGATCTGAAAAAAAATAAGATTTCAATCGAAATTCCTCCAGCCCCCCCCCCCCTAATCGTTATTTGTGAACGCAGCCTTACTGAGTAATTTAGTACTTTAATAGTATACCTCTTTGTTTTCATGTTTCATCCAGCCATGTTCCACATGGGGTATGGTTGGTGGTCGATAATGACATTCCTGTGGAGATGAAGGAATTAATGTAGTATAGGGAAGAATTGGGAATCATTTCAACTACAAGCACATATTTAATGGGACACAAGACCATGTGATCTTGGGAGCAGTTTGAAGGTCAGAACAGATGGTGCCACATTTGCACATTGAAATATTCATCATCTGTACCTGTCTGGGGACCGCAAAAGAAACAACCATTTCATCCGATGCAAGAATTCAGTGAAAGAGATCTTGGATTTCCATAATGGTTTCAACATTGCAGAGTTTGACCAACCATAAGATGTACGTTTTGACTTATTTTACAATTTTGCTGTTGTTTTTTAAATACACTGCCATGTTTGTCTCCCGAAATTGTGTTGAAATGCCCACTATTCATTTCGTCAACATAGTCTGTATGTGTACAATTTCCAACATTATTGCTGACATCTGAATTATGGTCCAGATTAAATTTCATTTGTCATGCATAACACTGCACATTTGGACACAATGCAGAGTGTTAGCAAGTCTACTATTGGGTATTTCAAGATATATTGATTGGGGTGATGAAGAAGTAAACTGTACAAAACCAGTGAACAGACATTTTCAGTTAACACTGTTCATCCCTGTAAGATAGTGCAGTGGAATGAAAAAAATATAAAATCATTATTCCAGGATGCCTTCTATCACTAGTAAGTATGTAAGACCTTGTGTGCCACTTACTTTGCATGGCGTTCTGGTACCCATCATACCACTGCTGTTATCAATACCATAAAAGGTCAGGTACCCACGCTTGGCAGCATACTGCCATATCCATTCTTGAATGGATTTGGCAAACCTGTGTGAAAAGAATACAAGTCATTTTAGTATGTCACCTTCTAAAGTCTCTGTAAATGGTCTGTTATTAACCCTTCATGGTAATAGGCAGCCTTATAGCTAATGATAGAGGGAAGGATTAAATAACAGCAGAAAGTAAGAGGAATGGACAGGTTATTTTAAGGATAACAATTTGAGTCCCCAATAAGTGCTCGGAGAACATTTCACTTTTTTGCATTTTCATCATGATCCGTCTGAGGAATATTCAAAACATTATTTCAAGAATTGGAAAACTATCAACACATGACAGAGACTGCAGCCTAAAAGCAGCTTTTCTAGCATTCTGCTGTACTGACAAAAGACTATGCTGCGTTTTATTACAGATTTGCATTTCCAAACTGGTTGAATCCTTCTCTCTACCAACTATTAATATTTTCCTCAGCAATGCAAATTTTCAAAGTCAAGAACGGGACAAAGGTGTAGGTCTAACTTAACCACTGATGTGATAAAAGGTAGAGATGGATGATTAGCAGGGCACCAGTATAACTACATGATGTTAATACTGAACTGGTCATGTCATTACATATTTTGCAACTATTTTATTCCAACAGAATTAATCGTAAAACATTTCCACCCCTGTTCAGGAATATCGGTCAAGCCACTAACACTGAAAACAAGTCATTATAGACGACATGGTCCCCTTTGGATAAAGAGTTTTTGGTCCAGGCATGTCTGTGTAATGGCTCATATGTGAAAAAAAATTGTTACAAAAAGGCTACCTGGCAGCTATATTGGACTGTACCATAAAATTAATTAACGTGCATATGCAGCTCATAAAATATAACCTTTCTACCAAGTTTGATTGAAATCAGCGAAGGCATGGCTGAGTCATGGCTGCAAATGTACAGACAAATCCATTATCTCCCCCCCCCACTGACTTTGTTGGGGGGGGGGGGGTTGAACAAAAGAAGGATCCCTCAGCCCAGGTGATGAAAGGATAAAGCAGAAACATTGGAAAGATTCATGAATGGAAAAACTCACAGTGCTTTCTTGACTTTATCTTCATCAATATTGTCGTAATGTTCCCCTGAAAACATCGGTGTCAAATTCTTGACGGTAGAACCAGCCAGGGCATTGAGTCTGTTGAACAAGAATGCCTGGTGAGAGTATTGGCTCCTACTGGGCTTTCCATTCTCTGTAACACATAAAAAATATTACCTATCATCATGGATCTGTTAGTAGCACAAAATGTTTTCATTGGTGCATGTTGATATTTTAAACTATGAACTTACGTGTCATATATGATTATCTGGGTGTTATCAAAGAGAAGAAGACAATGACTAGCATGTGTGAAATGGATAAAATAAACTTGATTGTTGACAACTGTTTGCACCATAACCCACAAAGCTTTCTATGCTTTCCTTGTGATTATCTGTTGGCAGCCATAATGTCAGCTGGTACGCTTAACAGCACAATAATAAAAGACAGTCGACCTTCAGTGATGGAACAAGCAACACAGGCTACCCATGCCTGTACTATCGGAACTTCAATAAACACAGAAGAAGGAATGTTAGGCATGCCATCAGCAATGAACTCCCTTTGTAGCTATTATGAACCTGACATAAAGCCGGCACAGTCTCTGCTTATCATCATTACATCTAATGACGGCCTGGCACGCTTTCATTCAAAACACCCAAGACGGTGTTGGAGCCACATTTACAGTTAAGCTGTAACATTTTTATGTATTTTCGAAGACCTTTGTTCTGTTTATGAAACGTCAATTTCCAATCCTACTCCCAGATCACGTAGAAATGCCCATAAATGTTCAATTTATTGACTTGGTATGTGTGTAATGCCATCAAATTTGATTTGTTATCAACCCGATTCTAATCCTGACTGGAATTCATTTGTCAACAACAACACTGCATATTGCACACAATGGTTTGTGACTGTCAGTGTTTGGGAAATACTTAGTATTATAATAAAATTTAGGGAGAAAAAGAAATGCACTGGTTTGGGGGGGGGGGGGTTGGTTTGATGAAATATCAATAGTTACCCCTTTTCCTTATATTTGTAAAAGAGCAGTGATAGTCATTAACTTCCATCACATTGAAGATAACATCACCACATTTTGACAAAAACAGACTTTCCCTTGAATTACAATGTCTGTTCAAGTTATTGAACAATTCAGTTCATATTAAGAAGCCTGTACATATAAGAGGACAATCTATGAGCTAAAGTGATCACTGTTATTGCAATTCTCCGTGTTTTTTCTCTCTAATTTGTTATCAGACAACTGGCATCTGTATCCAATTTTCACATTTGCGGACAAAATATACAAATGCTGACCCCTGCTGAGCAAAACAAGTGTACACACGCCATCAAAAACTTCCAAGGACTGTATATTACTTCCATGTATATCCATCCCATTTGTATAACCTTCTTCTACCATTTACATGTAAAATGATGTATTATCATCACTATCCATGGATAGGCAGTGGTCAGTGTGGGAAGTATAATTCTTATTATTTGATAGATTTCATATCTTGATGGACTTGATATATTTTTTCAAAACAGGCAGAGCATGTCAATTTTTCTTTTTATGTGGTAGATCCACACACTTTATTAACCCTCTGAGTGCTGTAATTTTTCTCACCAAAATTTTAGTGCATGAATGAATTTTTCTGTATTTGTTTTCGATAATTTTGGAGCAAATGGACATTACATTTAATTAGCTACAGTTTTTTATCAAAAGTTTGGTAAAGCTCTGAAAAAATTTGACTGGAGTATATTTTATAAAGGCAATAAAAATTGACCTTGGTGCTCAGAGGGTTAAATTCTAGTCATTTGGTCATTTTTCTACAAAACAACAAAACTATTATGCTTCAACAGTTTTTGCAGTCCATATGTTCAATAATTTTTTCTATCTTTGACCATCTCCCCTTTAAAACAGCCACAAGTCAACCTCTTAAAACAGAACATTGACTCAAAAACACTTTACAGTGACACTACCATGTTCAGTTATGACACTCAAAAACGTCACTAATAACATCAATCAAAGTGAAGAAAAAGGTCATATCATCAATTGTTTACATCATCTGACAAGAAAAAGACACTAGTTGTCACTTTGTGATTACACGGACACGTTAACCTTGTCCTTGAATTTCATCAATCCTACTTATGGAGGGTTAATATAAGCAAAGTGCAAACACAGATATCAAATGATTGATGGTAGTTTTGAGGGGAATAAATTTTGACATCTCCTGGAGTTTCACGGTAACTTTATTACAGCTGTAAAACACATTACACTCTCTCTGTAAAAAACCTATGGGTACATGTATGTGCAAGCAGGCTAATATTACAATGTATCAATCTGGAAAAGAATTTAGCAAGTTGGTGAGAATAAGTATGGACTGAAGATACTGTGACCTGAATAGAGTCATATGTCATGATAATTAATTACTAAGAACTCTTTTATTAAATTATCTGATATCAGAGAGCAAGTGATCTGAACTGATATGAAGATGCGTGTCCGTCTTGGGTCATATTGATTTCATGTCATAACCCCTGGAGCTGCAAATAGCATTTAACAAGCAAATACTAATGCCAACTTTGACCAGAAAAGGCATTCTACTTTTTGTAATGCCAAAAATTGTAAACTATGCATGATTCATGAAGTTTTCTGCCTCGCACCTCTAAATTGGGTTACTCTGATAATACCATTTGAAACTGAATATTTCAAAGTTTGAATACTTCAAAGTTTGTGAGAAGATTTCTTTAAAATATATGTTTATATAAGTATCAATGACGAATCCTTTGGCTAGAAAACTAACTGAAACTCTGCAAGACAGGGTTTTACTGAGAAATAAGGTTGAAGCAAACTTGCCTGTAAACTGTCCCAAGTACAGCTGGTTGAGAAGTTCCATGGTTTTTGGAAGGCCACATTTCCTGTGTGCATGTGCCCTGGAGAGGGAGTCTAGTGTTATCACCAGTACAGAGAGTGGCTTCCAGGCAGGCTCTTTCCTCCAGGTGTCCTCTAGTCTGTACAGTTGCTGTACATTGATGGTGCTGTTCTCAATGAACTGGGTGTGATAGTTGTGCATGTCATTTTCACTGAAACAGAATGGGAGAAAACAAGATAGGGGAATTTGACGATGAAATCTCACTTTGTTTTGAGAAATGTTACCATGGAAATTTGACAGTTGTGCTGAAGATTTTGACGTACAAACTGTGCCGCAGAACTTAAAAAACTGCATGCTCACGTACCTACCTACTCTTTGTCAAGATTTTGTCCTTTGTACATGTTAGAGAAGCTGAGACGTTAAAGAGTTCTATCACAGCATGTTTACATGTAGAGATACAATTTACAGGGCTTTTTATGACCATACAAGACCAATAATGGCCAGATGAAGGGTTATTGAAGCCCTGAAACTTGAAGTGTCCACTGTGTATAATGTGATACAGGAACTACATGAAGTCTGCACAAGTACAATGTAATAGATACACGTACATCTAATAACAAGTGGTTATGGATGTGTACCGGTATGTCTAACTTTCTGGCTTATTTTTTTGAATGGCTATATGGTTTGTTCGCAACTGCAGCAGAGCTAGTCAAGAAAAATCTAATCACACATTGTAAGTTAATCAGGTCATTGAAAATGAACTCATTCCATATGAGATCAGAGATTTTCCGTTAAAAACATTTGTTTACATCCGGCAATAAATAAACCTCTCAGAAATCATTGCCTTAATACTGTGGATGCATCAAACAATGTTCTATAACCTTACAACAAGTACAGTGTACTGTTCGATGTCTCTAGAATATTCAAAAGGCACACCTTCTTGTTTCATTCAATTCTCGATCTCAAAGGTTCGAATGATTGTACTGGCTATTATTGTGCCCTTTAAGACTTGGTTAGGAGCAGTGTGTATAATGTATTGGTGGATGGTTCATAGGCCAAGGGATTTGACACATCAGGCTTTAAAGTTAATCACAGCGCCGGTGGTGAGGGGAAACCTAGCTATGATGGAACAGAGTTCTGTTTGTTCAGCACTTGAGCAAGGCCTTCAGGGATGACAGAAACCACACAAAAATGGTGTAACCTTGCTTGCAGTTCAGATGCTAACTGTGTTATCATGGTGTTCTCAATGAACCATGAAAACAAAACAAAATCTAAAAATAGAGTAGGGAGGCCAACTTTATGCTATCAATGCCCATATGCTATTTTTCCTACTTCCTAAAGAAACCACAAATATTTCAGGCATCAAATGCTCCCCTACCAAAGAGCATGATAGCTTCCTTGGTATATAGCCATACCCAGACTCAATGCTGTACTTTCTACATGCCTTGAACTGTCCATGCACTCCTCAACAGGGGTTGTTATTAATGAGGCAGTCCAAAGTGTGTATTATTGCTTCCATTGGCATACCGACACAGTTATTCCACCCTACACTGTTTTTCTGTCCTTTCTCCCTGGAGGGCAATCTGGAAGCCTGCCACAGTGCCATGGCATGCTGTGAGGAGAGGTCAGGCGGAAAATACATTCCAAACATTGATATGGAGCTCCCGGAATTACACTGTCATTTCAGGACCACTCCTTTCATGGGAATAAATATACACAGAGGGAGCCCCAGGATTTCATCTTCCCAGTGAGCAATCAGATGCCTTGGAATTCATTCCGTATGATGTCATATTGAGAATACAATTAGCAGAGTCGAAGTCCATGACTGCAGCGGAAATACTGTATATGCATCCAGTTGCCTCAATGGGAATATTGGACCTTGAAACAGTACGCCATACATACCTTAGGAAAGAATTCTTTCTACTACTACTTCTATATAAACCGTATCTAGGCTGATCGCTGGAATTTTTTGTGGATAAAGCTCTCCTATACTATTACAGGAGAATGTTTGTATAACTTTTGACAGAAATTGCCTATTGGAACTTTTTTCCCACAAAAAGTTCAGAAAAGCCTAAACACCTAATTTAAATTTCTAAAACTTTATTCAATAGACATCACTTGACTTGTCTTTGTATTGTGCAAGGACTAACAAATTGCATGGATCGTATGACTGTATGTACGGGCTGTATTGGAAGTTAGCCATGCATGCTCTCTCACAGATGCATTGTGGTTTAATTCCCAGGACAGCAGACTTCAGACGGAGATTTGCTTTGGAAGTATATGTAGGCTGCTAGAGCTGATATTACCCAGATTTGGTGGGATTGAAAAGAAAAGACATCAGAGATTGCATATGATTGTCTCAATGTGGCATCCAACACTTTGGTACATGATACTCGCAGTCAGGCTGGGAATATTTCAATGTAATAGATCTATGAAAATGTGACAAAGCCTGCAGCTGGAATAAGAATTCTCTTTTCAGAAATGACAATATACCACGCTTATTAAGCTCATTATAATAAAAACAGAAAACTACCCTTTCCAGTAGAATTTTAATTGTGCCTGACATCAGTATTAGAAGACCTAATCTGTATGTCTGTATCTGTCGGCCATAACGACAATTGTGTGATGAATTTATTATATAAGTACAATATTTTCCTGTGTATTATTTGTGGAATTATGACCAGTTTGTTTTCTTTTTGTTTTCCCTTCCTTTACAAGTTTACAATCCAGAAGATATCTCGCCATGAATTTGATAGACTGCTGTATCATCGATTCATGTCATAAACAACTTAAGGAAAGCAAACTTTTTGATGATACAGAATTTTGACTCTTTATCACCATCAATACAAACTCACTTTTTGTCTTTGCACACAACATCAGCATACGTAGACTTCATTGGAACTGACACTGGTCCTTCAAGGTATCTCCACTGTGGCAGTTCACTGTATCGTCCATTTTCTCTGGGTAACTCCCACTCTGTCCTCTCTACAAAATTCACTTTCACCAGCCCTGGACATGAGATGTATATTGTACTGCGTAAAACACAAAATAAAGACAAATTAGATTAATTCAAAACATCAAATACCAATACGTTACATGAAATTTGTACATCTAATTATTTCGCTAGAAAGTCATGTTATTATGTTTACAGGAAACACTGAACCTTGTGAATTGCAATCAACTATTGAAAATCACCTAATAAATTGTTATCTCCTAACATTTTCAGTGATTCCTGTCAAGACACACAAATGTTACTTCCCACAGAAAACAAGCACATACATGTACTGAAATGTGACAAGCCTGGTAGAAGTGACTCTGATAGGAGAGTTAGAAACCAATATTTGTATATGTATAAACAATGTATACCGGTTCACAGTTTTTAGATTTAGGTAAGCTATGTATACCAAGACTACAGATGCTAATATTAACTTTTCAGTTAATCCTCATTCTACCAGGCTCCAAAGACAAACCATTGCTATAAATATCACTTGGGAGAAAGAGGATTAATAACTGTATGGTAAAGACTTCAAACAGAGGAAATTTTATCCTGCAGGACTTCGACCTTCACATGTGACCTTGAGTTGAACTATTGTGGTAGAGTTTCAACTGGTCATGAAATTGGTCTTAAATTTCCAATTAGGGAAGAGCCCACCGCCATGCCTACACAAAGTGATATGTTAAAAATGATCAACTGACCAAATAAATGTACTCAACATGACTATTTTACAATCACCACTCCAATAAAGCAGCTTGTTATCCAGTATACTCAATCAAAATGCAGGGCCATACAATGTTTGCTGATTCAAACCAGAGGCCCCAATGTTTGAAAGTTTAAAAATTTCTCTTTCAAGTTGAGTATCACACTGTAGGATATAACAACTTGTATTATATTGGCAGAAAATTATATTGAGAGATAAAACATATGGACTACATTGACAATACAACAAAAAATGTGGGCTGGGCTGGTTCAATCTCACAGATTAACATTTGCCACTATCAAAACCTCATCTACTGTACAACAGGTGCTAAGATAGTTTGTAATCTTCATCACTTTTGTAATCGCTCTACTGTTACTGCCCTCCTGGATACAGCTGTCTAATATATCAAGTACTAGGAGCATATATGTTGCAAACTTGCTGTATCTCATAGGTGTACTAGTACTTAACATGAAAGATCTATAATAAATTGTACCGCTGATCATACTCAAGAGAACACTTCCTATACAAGATGAACACCTTGTTCCCATTAGACCTTTGTTCACAGTCCATATCACATGATTTAACATGGTATAAAAACATTGAATAAATTAAAAGGGAAAACCTCAACTGCATTCCTTCAACAAGTGGATGTACAGCTAACAAAGCCATGCAATTGGTAAATGTTGGATACACTGCGCCAGCATGATATGTTAAACCAAAGCAAACTGGAATCCTACAAATTTGGTTTTAGCAAGTGATTGTAAATACATCAGACAAGAGTCTGCCCCGATTTAAGGCCTGTGTTGGCACCAAATTGTCTCATCAGAAAATTTACCCACCAGATTACAATTTCAATAGAAAACAAAAGGCCATCACACCTCCACAATCCTCTTACAGACTAGAACAAAGGCGATCCCAGGGATGTGAACAGTTCCTTTAACCATGATGGTGGCAAAGACATTCTGAAAACACCTTCTGTCATTCATCAGCATATACAAACATAGACAATTCACAGACAGTCTTTTACTAACTCACTTGTTTTTCCATAGACCCTAAAAAAGGTCTATGGTTTTTCACAGTGACTGCTACAATACCATCAAAATGCCGTCACTGTCTGGTGCCTCCTTTCATCTTTAGCTGCAATGCTTATGGTGATTTATCGACAAAACTTAGAAAGGCTTTCGTTGGAATGGGGACATCACACAGATCATTTGAAATTTATGGGCTAAACTGTGATTACCATTCAAAATGCCTTGATCAAGTCAGGTCTATGTATGGCACTGTCCATGGTATTGTAAGAACTTTATGTATCTACATTCCTGACTTGCATGGGCAGTTTTGTTGATAAGGTTTTTAGCAACAACTTTAAGCTCTGCAGTGATGGGAAAACTATTTAGGTGAATAATTTTGAGTTTCATATTATGTCATATTTTAAATTAATTTAGAAATCAAGCTTACGACAGCTTTGTCAGCCATCTTTGCCTAATGCACCACAATTAGACTGAAAGGCATGCAAACACAGAATTGTGGATTTAGTGGCAACAGTGACAGCAACAACTCACAGTGTGACCTTACCCACAATTCTCCATGATCTGTACACACAGAGATCACTCATTGAACTGAAGCAAATTTCTTCAGTACACAGAACAGCTCGGTCAATATTTCAAAATTCTGACATTTTTTTGATGATCATAATTTTTTGTTCCTGCTGTGAATGTGAAGATCAACCTCTTTTCCGAGGAGGATATGGCAATTTTGTAACTTATTGCCTTCTTATTCAATTTACTCTTGAACTTTAAACATAATCAATAATTTTAGAACATATTTTTATCAAATAATCTTGTAATTAAATTCTAAGTTTCATATTGTTTGGAAATTGATCAAATTGAAATAGCCTAGAGCAAACAATGTCCGAGTGCACAAATAAAGGGGAATTGTGGGTAACCTCACTTACTGTGCCACTGACCACCTTGCATTGTAACCAAGTGCATTGCCATTATGATGACAAATTACAGCACAAACCAAGCAGGCTGCTGATTGTGTTTATTTTTGCAGTGTCTTCATTTCTTGGTCTTATTCTAAAAGCACATGTTCTGTATGTGTTTTACCATAAATGTCATTTGCTGTTCTACTCAGACACACTTTGCCAGCCACGATGCTCATAGAAGGTACACATTGGCAAGTGGACTGTTCACAAACTGTGCATGGAAAAAAACCCAATTATACCAGACAGCACAGTATATAAGTGCATCCATGTGGGACATGTTTGCTAGTTTGGAGCTGTTGGACAAGTTTTCTGATTGCATATCATGAAATCTTGTCTGTAGAAGCATTTCTCTATAAAGATGGGGTCGGTCTGTAAGGTCCCTGAAGAATATTTTGATGGTCCTATATTTATACAACACAGTTGCACAGGTGCACACTGGTCTTGCAGACTGTGTATAAGTAAAATGGAAAATCTACCGGGTGAGAAAAACAACATGGATGTATGGTCATAGACTTTGAAAAAGTTGTTTTTCTCACCCCTTGTACTGACTTAAACACCCTTCATTATGCTGTAAGCATAACAGATGCATGGCCTTTCCCTGATTTTTAATTGCCTTTTGTGTTCTTGACTCCCATTGGATGTCAAACTATGTGCCTGGGCTCATCAATAGCTTTATCTTTTATTTATTCCTGATAGTGTAACATATGTTGTGTAACACACTGTAATCTTCCCAGAACACGGAGTATCATCGCAAACACTGTATACTTGGTGAGCAAGCGGTCTTCAGCTTCAGCTAGAAATCTATATTTGTCACGTTCCCTAGCCCTGACATGTCAAGGGGTTTGGCCCAAGGGCTGTAAATAATGGGCAAATCACCAGTGTATGTGCTTCCTGTCTTTTTTCCCTTTGGAATATTGATTTTAAAGCCATGTTAGTAGCAGTGAGGATGCTATAGAGCTACTGGTACAGTGCTCGTGTCCTCATGTATGTTTCAAGTGTTTACAAATATCATTATATGTCAATATGTAATCTACAGATACAGTCCTGTAAGTGTTGATTAACACTCAAAGTTGCTTCTGTCTTTCTAGTAACTTTTCTTTCCCACTCTGGATATAAATATCGTCATTGACAGTGGACAGTTCGATCAAGTCAATTATTCAGGGCAAAGACAAATTACAACATTTATGACTTCTGCCTTATTAAAGTTCCAGTGGTTGTAACTTTTGATTTTTTCCTCAAGTTTTTTATTTTAATGACAGCATTTTTTGCCCTACTCACCAAAGCGTGTTGAGAAACACAGTATTCAGCTTGTCAATTAAGCCTAAAGTGTAGACTGCATTGCTATTATTGACTAGTGAATTCTCCTACAGACGAGAATTCAAATGTAAAGCAACAACAGTGCATTCGACATGTATAGAAGCTGAGTTGACAAGCTAATAGTGGATTTTTCAACATGCGTTCTGGAGTAGGAGACCTTGAAATGGACATACAAAACAAAAAGTGAAAAAACTCTTCGAAAATTCAGATTCAAATTTGACACTTCAACAATGAGTATATTTCACAATTTACAAACCAATACAGGATAAAAATGGCCAGATTTTTCACTTCGTTTTTTTTTACTTCAATTTTTGTGTTAAAGCTTTCATCCGGATCTGTAGATGTTGGTGTGAACTCTTTGATGCAGACAAAACACTGTGTTTAGTACATGTGAACTTAAGTACAAAACCCCAATGCCCGTACTTGTATATTGGCACTCCATACAACAATGTGCACACACTTCACCACAATCACTGACTCCATACGAAAACAAATTCACAGCACAGACCCTAGGCCTATGCTCAGCATCACAAAGACACTGAAATTTCATACATTCCTGAAGCTGCCAATGCTTTTTACCTGAACTCATAATGAAGCAGCTAATATCCTACTGCTAAAAAGACACAACATTAATTGTTCCTAATCAGTCTGTTATCACATAGACAGTATAGAGGGGGAACTCTACTGTCTATGGTTATCACCAGTAGGTCTGATAAGTATTATCTGGCTTTCACATTCAATCACGTTGAATGTTAAAAATCTATCTCCTGTGCATTCAAACTTGACGCCGTAATTAATATAAAGCCGATTGTAATCACTGTGGAGTGGGATAAGAATTTTGCCACTGCGCACTCCATGGAAGTGTAACAGAGGGTCATTTCTAAAGACCACTGCTCTGTGAAACATCTGACAAATCAGAATTCCAATGGATAATTGCTGTCCTTCCTCTACATGTACAAAGCACTCACAGCAATACATGTACATACATGGTCTATTATCTGCAGACATGACTAAATTGATCGTGCAAAACACTGCCGAGGTTTTCTAATTATTCTCAAAAACAGGGAGCTAACAGCTTGAAATGTTTATCTACTTACAGTAAAACACATCAGCACAAAATCCTAAACCAAAAGACAAAACAAAGATGAGATCAGCTGGATTTACACAGTCCTTCACAGGGAACGGTTGGTTAATTTTCCCCTGTGGCCGGTGATCTGCTCTTAATGAGAGTATCTGAAGAAAACAACTGGTTGTAATTGCTTAGATACAGTGAAATGTCCATAAACATAGATAACATGGACAACAGATAAGGCAGAGAGATAAGAAACCACAAATTGAATCCTTGCAGTTACCCCCACTACTATGTTTGCTCACTCATGAAACTTCTACAGTTAAGCCTAAATCCAAATGGTTCACACCATAAGACAATAGCTGTCTATATTCAAAGGCAGTATTTGCACTTATTTGATTTGATGTTCATATTGTTCTATGTGTGTACCTATTGTACTCACACCTTGCAAACTATTGTTTTCTATTGCATTTTAAATTAATTGAAACAATTTGCCTTTTGTTTTAACCCTTTCCCTGCTAGATACCGGTAGTATCACTTCCCCCATCTGCCAAGTCAGTAAAAAGCAGTATTGAACCAAAACCACAGTCCCTCAACACTTTGCCCATATGTATGTTCATCCACTTGGCTTGGTATGTTAAGCAGCTTTAGTCTGTAAAATCATGTTTATAGTATTTCTGTCTTCAGTAATGCTCCATATGGGACATGTTTTGCACAACTAGTTTTAACCAACTTGACCTGATTGTGTCGTTCAGATTGACCAGTTTGCGTCGGTCTACACCGGTGCTGGGCCCGGGCTAATGTAAAATAACCAATGTGGACATGCATGCTGCGTTGGTCTTGAGCCAACGCAGTTTGGTCCCAGTAAGAAGGGGGGTTTAGGGCCGACACAAAATTTACATGTAGGCTGACGCAAATTCATGTGTGTAGACACATTGTGTCAGCCCTGGTCCCAGTTAACCAGGCCTCCGCCATGGATTGAAGTTGAACAGTCACCCTATTCACACAAAACAAACAGTGTCTGAAACTAAAGTTTACACTTATCGAAAGTTTACAATCTAGTCTTTATCATCCCATGTACACACAGAACTATATCTTCCCAACAACTTTTGCTCCACAAGCGAGAGACTATGTCATTCGATTCACAGTGCACGTGAGAGACGCATTGGTTACAACATAGACTCTCGAGAAAAACGGGACAGGCAACTGCTGAGGTTTCTTTGTGCGATCTATCTTTGAATACATTAAAGTTTATTTGCCAAGCGGTCCCCGATAACAATACTTCGTCCTTAACACTGAATCTCATTAACGATCAAACTGACGTTCTGAATATGTACACTTTGCTCTTGCATGGCACGTTCCGAGTAATGACACAGAGAATTTTGAGGGTTTTTTGATACTAGTCATGGTGAATGTTCTGGTAACGATGAAGATCACATTTTGGATTCAAGCCGAAGCCAACGGGAAAAACCAGACGATAAAAACAGTGTACATTTAGCCATAGACGCTACAGAAAACTCTTGCTAGATATCGACAATATAAGTTTACATTCCCTACCATAAAAATCTCCGATAACAACAAACATTTACAAGTTAGACAGGTTTACACTTCCCCAGTCCTGCAAAACGAAAATCTGACCTTTATTTCATCTGTCACGCAACATTTGACAAAAATCAGGGAACACAAAAAATGACTACTCCATCGGAGCTCAAAAACGACCTCTAACATTTTGGTACTGTTTTAGCCTAAAGAAACACCAAAGTTCAGATAAGCTACACATGTTTACATCCGCAAAGTACTAGAAAATACATTTGTAACACTGACTTTCGCTGTCAGGAGAAACTTCGCGATAAATCGGGAATATCCATCCGTTGGTGGAGTCAGAAGCGGTAAGGTAGACATGCATTTACACAAAGCTGAACGCTGTCCTCCTAAATTTGGCCGTTCACAGTTTTCAAACAACAACATTTCAGTAGATAACATACATACTTTACCGAATCATGGAGCACTCCTCGCACAGAAAATATTCCGACGGTTAAAAAACTGCAAAAACGAGGGAAAATTCGGAGATACACGGACGATTGCGGAATGTAAACAACTCTGTGATGTCAACTGCTGTTAAGTCTGGAACTGCAGCGGTATGTGTTTCGGATTTCTATTCGAAACTTTGTCACTTTACAGCAACATACTGACTCCCTGCAGACTTCTAGTTGCATCGAATCTCGCTACCAATATGTAAAAAGTACTTTAAAACAATTTTGACGAATTCTTCTCAAAATAGTTGTAACGCTTTTATTTCTAAAAATGGACTTGCGGGTAATCCGGAATAACTTGTAATCCGAAAACATTATTACCGTATACCCGCATGCACTTGTCTATGAACCGGACGTTGTGCAATCGATCGGGCCCAGCTTCATTCCTTCCCCGACCCATTAACACCTCTTAATTATTCCAAGATAGATCAGACGCTGCTAATCCCATAGACCCTTTGTTCTCTATCGGAGTTGCCTGTCCCGTTTTTCTCAAGAGTCTATGGTTACAACGATGTCAAAAATGCCGAGCTCTGGTTACTTCTCCACTGCTGTCGCACTTATACCTTACACTCGTCCAATAAATAGTGAAGATCTCTCAGATGGTTAAAAGGGCGAGTGGTGGTCATATTTGCCCTTCTTGTGCGTAAAACACACAGGAAAATCATGAAGAGTAGAAACAGCGTGTCATTATTCAAATGCACCATTTTGAACTTTGACAGGTCAGAGGTCACAAAGGACGGTAAATTTACGTCGGCCCTGGTGCTGGTACCTGTAAGTGTGGATAAGTGCGGACGCGGACCAAATCTATTGAATTCAGTTCAAATTTCAGTTGGATTGCAAATGTGAACAAAGTAGAAGTTGAAATATGAACTTTGCAGGAAAAGGGTTAATAATCTCATCAGGAATGCCCAGACATATCTTATAAGCCAAAAACGAACAATGGCGCAATGAATGTAGACTCATCTGTACCATGGAGGTAGCCTCCATGTCTGTACAGACATACTACATGTACATTCTTGTTGCCAAATACTTTGCACTGCACTGGAGAATTATTTCTCTATCCAGTGATTTCCACCACTGTTCAGCCGTCTGTATCAAGGGCGTTGATCAAAATCTCTGGCTAGAGAAATAATTCTCTGGTGCAGTACAAAGTATTTAGCAACAAGAATAAGTTTACAGCAGATACTGATTTGTGTTACAGCCAAAGATGAAAGAGAGCAAAAAACCCACAATGAACTACATTGTCTTAAAAGTTTCCTGAAAAGATATCCAAGATACATGCAACTCAGTAGAGCTAGGCAAATAGCTATATGTATAGATATAGAGTTGCAGTTATACAATAAACCTTCTTGTTTCACAAGGAGGGATATTTCAGATATGCTTTTATTAACTTCCCATTTCTAGCCATTAAATTAATGAAACAATTCTGGTGGATCTTAGGACTGTAAATCATACACCTCAAAATTACAAGTAAAGTAAAAACAACAAGCATTTTCTATAATTCATGCCATCATGGGTGGGTATCAAGCACACAAGTGTAAAAACAGCCGATGCTAAATTCTTTCATCAGGTCCAGGGCACCTTTTTATCCAGGCAGACATAGCTTTTCAATGGCATTCCTGAATCAGCAAAAGAATATTTGTTTATTTTTTGTGAAAAACCGATAATGAGGGGCGGCGACGACTACCTTGGCTGGCTGGGGACAACAAAAGGGTAATGGCCGACAGAGTTGGGAAGTGACTACCTGCATGGTTTGTATCATGTACAGCCTGCAGTAGATCCAAGGCAGGGTAGAGATCGTAATGGAAGGGCAATGGAGGGCAGTTATATTTATGGTACACCCACATTTTCTGTGGGAGTAGGTCTCATGGCATTCCAAACGACATCACCAACACACTTAGAAGTTTTTTAGAATCTAAAAATGTTCAAAATAGCATGGATGTGATGCAGGTGAAAGTTTGAAGGGTACTAGGGTTGTGCTGAAGACTGTATGACCTTCCTACATGTACATTGTGTTACTCAGAAGCAAGGCTATCTGTGCTTTCTATTGGCTTGTAGTAATTGCTGTCTCATCCGTATTTGACAGAAATAGATATCTGGTTCTGGAACAGTCCATTGACAAACAGCAGATAACAGAGATTCATCAAATCTTTACTCTGAATGTGATGCCGGGTTATCCATTCCTACAGAACAAGTTAACTTTACATGTATTTCTCAAAATATGTGTCTGCAGGTGTGAAACTGTTCTGTATTAGATGTGATCATGTGCGCTTTGTGCATGAATTCCGCCATTGTAACTAGTGAATTACCCAGAGGGGGAAAACATGAACAATCCCGATGGCCTGTCCTGTTTGATGTGACTAGAGACTCTAACGTTTCTCATGTAAAATCACATCATTGAAGAAATCAAGGTACTTTGAATTCAATGTGTTTAATTCCGGTCTCTGGTAACAGTGTAGCTAGAGACTCAATTCAATGCATCTACACATTCAATGCGAACACAGGGAAGGAAATGTCTGTTGTTCAAAAAAGATGCATTGAAAATAGCGGATGTGCACATTTGCTTAATACCACTAAATTCAAGTCTGATTTTGTCATGTTCACCACTTGGTCTGCGTATGTGCAGTGACGCTATTGTTGACTTACTCAAATTTTGCAAACTAATTTTTTCCAGATCAAATCAACTTTAATATGTGCAATAACTAGTCACCTTTCAAGAAGTGAAAATGCAGCTTACTCAGCAAATCATACCTGATGAGCAGTTCAATCAAGAGTAGATTACCAAAGAAAATTAAAATACATGTAGTCACTATGGCAAAAATAATTCCTTTTCTTTCTAAATTGTGCATGTACTTTAGAAGATTCTTACTCAAAACTTTCTGTCATACCCTCATCACTACCCAATGTTGTGAACACCTATTTCCAAGTGAGCGGGTCCACACCCACCCATGAAAACAATGGGTTTGGACCATACCATAGTGATGAATGGGTTGATTAAGACTACCAAGCGTACCAACAGGCCTACATGATTACATGTATTCAATAGGCACTTGACCAGACTGTCCTTGGATATTGTGTGTATGAAGAACAAGAAACCACTGAACTTGATCCCACTTACAAGATCAGAGTTAAGTAATGTGAACAATTCAGTAAAAGTCAGCTCAATGTTCTTGTGATCACAGTCTAATATGAAATAAATATGAAATTACAGAAATACTTGCAATGATGATATGTATTAAAGTCAACATGTTTCTACAATCATAAAACAATGAGTAGAAAACAGACTGCCTATGCTGTGGAGTATACATCCAACAAATGCCATACTGATTGTTCAGAAATGACTCAGACTGCATGATATGTCTATCCCTTTCTGTCTGTGGTTTGGGAGTACCGGTAAATGTGATGGTCAGAAACCAAACATGTGACTCATGTACAGAAATGATCATCAGTACTTGTCCTTGTTAATGCAAAACTCAAAAAAAAACCCATCAAATTAAAACTGAACATGTTCACCATCTAACAAGCCAGACTTTGACGGCAGGCTACCCTATGGCAGGATGAGTTTATCAACTGTGTGCACGATATTCAAGTTTGCTTTCTATGCTAAGTATATACACCAATATAATTTTTATCTTGCAACAGCCTCTGGGAATACTTGCAATGTGTCAAAAGAAGTACAGACTGGTAATTGTTCAAACATGGGGATTATATAAGTTTTTTTGACTCTACATAAAACATCCATTTGACTGATACTGCCACTGATCAGACATATTCAATACAAAATACGAAACGATCTTCAACTCAACTGAGTTAAAGCATCCACTGAAGGAAATCAAACCTGGCATAAAGTTAATTGAGATCAACTTTCTGTGCCGATGGGTCAGCTGTGTTGTGTGCAATTCCATTATAAAAGTGCCTTCTCAAATGATCTGTGAGCCTTAATGTCACTGATCTTTGAACAGGAACACAGACCTTTATTTCCTTGTAATTCAAGTCGCACACACAGCCATGCGTTTATCATTTACTTTTAATCTGCAACAGAACACGCTGTCTACGATCATTCGAGAGAAATCCGAGTTCTCTATCGGATATGAAAATCGGGTTGAGTAACCACTGAGGACAACAAATGGAATTTGTCAACCAGTAAATCACAGACGATTGATCAAGCATCCCTTTTCAGTCCTTCGATACAGCTGGTCCAGCTATACATAGCATTACAGTGGGTCTAGTCACAAGTAGCCCTTCAATATAGGAGCCAAGCAACATACAATTGTTTGATATTATTGACATAGCTACACACCCACGGCAGATAAACACAGACGGCCCAACCACCAAGATACAAAACGAGTACGTGTGCACTTCAGTTGAAATACAGTACATTCAGTCACCATAGTTATTTCCAGAACGTGCCATATATTCTTCTGTAAAGACAAATCAAGCACTGTCACAAATTTTTGATGATACTGGAGTATATAAACTGAAGCAGTAAAAGCTTCTTTTTGTATAACTTAACCAAGCTGTGTATATTTATCACCAGATTTTCTTTTGTTGTTATATGGACAATGAGTCCGAAATAAAGTTTATAATAATAATAAAAAAATGGATCACCAGGATAAATTTATTTCACATGGAAACTTTCACAATTTTACCTTCAATTGGATACATCATGGTACATGTATGACCGTAACTCACTTTCTTCAAGCGTTTGTAAAATGATCGCTATACAATCCACAAATGTTTCGCTGGCTCTCTATGGATCTTGAAACATATACTGTGGTGCATGCAATTTGCTACAATGTTATTTACGAGTCAAGTCCATATTATCACATGCTATGGGCGGTGTACGTACGGTTTGTCGTTTTTTTATTTACGAGTTGAGTCAACATTGGCTAATCTTTGCTCTGAGCGAAGTGATGCAGTACACGGTACACGTAAAGTTTGTGGAAACTTGAAATAGCGTTGTTACTCTGAACTGGAGTCAATTACTCCATCAGGTGATATATTGACAGTTTGGTCAAAAACGTGTCCATTCAACTGACTTATGGTGACAATGGTGTCTGCGTGTGTGCGTGTGTGTGGTTGATTCAAAGAGGAATGCAGACTAGACTGAGTACAGCACATCCAAGGTCTACATGAGTAAACACAGAGTAGAGCTCTGGTGTATAATCAGATGCACATGAAGTATTAGATATACAAATCCCACAAAATAGAACTAATCCATTCTGATTTGGAACCTGACATGATATTCTGGCTGTTTAGAACAGACACAGCATGCACTTACAACAGTCTCTAAACATCCCAAGTGTAATAAGCACTGGTATTGTCCTATGTGGAAAACTTTAAAACAGGAATACATGCATGTGGATGCACATCTTTGTGAAGTGGAAATCTTCACAATTAGTCTACAGTAACATCAAAATTTGAATGGTACATTCAGGTTTGACTTCTGCACTGCTGTTTAAGGACACATGTAATGCGTCAGAATCTCAAGTGAGTAAAATAAAGATGTTTTGGTTTACATGTACAAAAGATAACAGAACCTTGCTTAAAACACAACTGTAAATCATCATTTTAGTTCAAATCAAAGTTTGAACTGCCTTCTGGGAAAAGATTTCACATTATACCAATGTTGGCACAAAATTACACTATCACAGTTTTGTCTACACAAGAGTCTGCTGTGATACAACAGCGAATAGCGACCATTCACAGTGAGCATCTTACCTTGTGTCCCTGTCAAAATGTGAAAAGCTCTCCACAAGATTGCATTTCCACTTGATATCTTTACTGCACACATACGGCACCAGTTGCCGTGGCAGGAAACACTCAGAATCACTCTCTGGTCCAATTGCTGTGGTGAAGAGACGACTCTCCAATTCCTTAAGACGTCTGAATTGGTCCCTCACATTTGTTATCTGTTTCTTGACCTTACTGAGGATGAAGGCATCTGATCCATTGATGGAAAATGCAGCTAAATCAGAAAAAAAATAGATTTAAGAACGCTGTTGGTGTATATTCTGAAAGTTCAAGTGCCACTTAACCCCTGGTTATTTATTTCAGCGTTTACAACCTTTTCAAAACACCTTTTCTTTGAAACCATTTTGTTTTTTATAAATCTGGTGAATAGCAGGCTTGTATTTGTTGACTCTTCAGGGATCAGTAAATCCATGAGTTTTTAGTTCCAGGATTGGCAATTTTTGCGCTGCCAAGTTTTTCCACAGTTGCATACACCAGTGAAGTTACACAGACCTGTATGATGAAGATTGTACCACAGGATGTAGGACTAATCGATTAAACACTGGTCATGAAGACCTCAAAATACAGGACAACTTGGCTCACTCCTATACACTTGTTTGCCATGATGGTTAAAAAGTTTGTAAGTCAATGTAACTAGATACATGTATTAAAGGGTCCGTAGCTGCAAATTTTTGATGATTTTTTTCACAGATTTTGTTGTGTTTGTCAACTACACTGTCTTGCCCTAGTCCTCAAAGTTTGCCGAGATACACAGTGTTGAGCTTGTCAACTCAGCCTGTACATGTGTAGACTGAAATTGTTAGTTTTGATGAGTGAATTCTGGCCTAGACTAGAATGCAAATGTAAACAACAACAGTGCATACATGTATGCTGTGTTGACAAGCTATAATTTGTGTCTGAACAAGCGTTCAATAGTTCTACTCCAGAATAAAAAGGACGCAATGAGTTCTACAGACTTAATACGCCCAAGAGATCACGTGATGGTGGTACAAACCAACCCATCCATACGAGCACGACATACAGAATTACACGTATTTCTATGCACGTTTGCACACGTGGGTTGTTCGGTACCATGAGTCCATTCGTATTCCAGGTTTAGTTTGTTGGGAGAAGAACAGCACAAAATTGCAAAAAAGTCATCAAAAATACAGCTACTGACCCTGTCAAGCCTTAAAAATGAAAACTGATCAAAGTTGACTAGGGCTAAAGACAAGAACCTAGCAAAATGCAGCAAGGAATGTTCTTTTGTCATTGAACCGTGAAAGATTGAAAACAGAAACAGACATATTAACCGTAATACCTTCAGAAAAGTAGGATACTGTTTGGAATGACTCAACTAGTAAGCATATTCCCTTGCGTTTATAAATACTTTTCAAGTTAATGCCTACCAAAGCCCCCTATCCTCCTCATTTCTTTCATAAACAAGATAGCAACATATACATGGCTAAACTTAGAATTACTCATGTATGCCTACAGATATATATGTCAGCTACACCTTGACGTAAATAGTGTAATTCTTGGTTGTCTGCCATCTACATTTTACCTCTCAAGTTACCATGGAAACCACTACACAATGTTGTTTACAACGCTATGTATGCATTAACAGGGGTTTAAACCCCAATGCTTTCCCTTTGCACAAAAGTTTCCACAATGTATCGACTAATTATAGACGGTTACTTTTGAAAAGGACACTGATGGTTTTGAAAGCCACTCAAGCTTGAGCAATCCTATCCTATTGCTTCATAGTTCATTACGCCATGAAAAGAGCACAAAAACATGCCGAGTGAAAGGGCAGAAAAGCGTGATGGCATTGTGTTCTAACACTCTTGAACTGTGACCGGAACACGACAGAATATTTCATCAGCTGATTCATCTTGTCCAATTACTGCAGCTAAGCACAGTCTGTTTGCATGCAAAGTAGAACTTTCCTTTTATAAGCAGATGGTAGAAGACAGACAGAAATTCAACCTCACCAACAGTACACAGAACTATACAAGCTTATACTGTCCATGCCAGCTTTTTGTCGCATCTGAGCCAAACCTAATCAAGGATTAACATGATTAAGGAGTAATCACTAATATGTGCCACAGTACTTTGTATCATTGTCTTGTTTTCTGCATTGAAGGATTCAAAAACATTTTCTCTGACGCCTATGACACTGTCACATTTTTGTTTCAGTCAATGCACAAATGGCTAACCAGTATTCAGCAGGGGATTGTAAGTCTCTCAGACAATGGTGGAACTGTCACTGTAACAAACTTCAACGCTGTATTCAGTGAAAAGCACACAGGAATAAATTAAAATCCCTGACGAGAAATTTATGTCATGAGACAAAAAAGTAGAAAATGCTAAAATCAAACACAGTAACAGAGAAATACATGAGGGAAGAAAATTAAGGGTGCAACTTTGGTCTGCTACTGTATACTGGGCCAATCTTGGGTCATCTTCTATAGTGTACTGGTACATGTACATGCCGGTATAATTCTCTCACTGAATTTATTTAAGACATATCATCGGGTTGTAGACTTTCTTGTACTTCTTCAAAACTAAGTCCTCCAGAAAATCTTAGACACTTTACATTATACTTTTACATCTATTTCGTCAACTATGGTAGTACTATTACTGTAAAAAATATACTAGACTGGACTTATGGAACACAGGGCAACTACTGCATTTAATTGTAATTTGGTGTAAGAAAAAACAAAATTTTGCATGTTCTGTTATTTATCCAGTCAATCAGGGGTTGTTGGATCTTAAAAGCAGATGCACTAGCAACATAATTCCTTCAAGTTTTGGTATCAATTTGCCCTTCCCAACCATCCCCCCCCCCCACCCCAAAAAATTAAATAAAACAAAACTTTTTCACACAAAATCAGCTTCCAGAGATCTTGTTTATGGAGTATACCACCACGTCTTTCATGCATACTCATGAACAAAGATAAACAAATTTAGTTCACACTTTTTCAATGTTCCAAGTAGTCTTATGTTCTTCTATCATTGTTCAAATTATGAGGGGGTTTTAAGTTGTCATAATTTGTGACCCATTTTTTCTCAATGAAAGCAGAGAGAATACTGCGTCAGAGCCGTGCATTCATCTGGCTGACCTTGTACCAGCAGAACCCTCATTGTGATTTTGACGCACGAAAAATAAAATTGGACTTTTACATTTTACTTCCCTACTCCAAACCAACATACTAGTAAATGTTTCCAGTGTGTCCAGCTGTCATGATCGATGGCCCCTCAACTCTAATGAGAAAAGTTAGTCTGTACCTTGGTACATGGTACAGTTGTACACATACATGTAGTTACCTAACAGCACTTTCACACAGTGCTGTAGTCCAAGATCAATATGTAAAATACAAGAGTTGCATGGAAATGATAAATATTTTTATGTGGACATAAACATTTACTTAACAGAATTCACACCTACTGTATCAACCCTTTACACAGGCCATACCCCGGGGGGCAACACATTGTAGCATACACTGTCCTGGATATCTGAACTGAATACAATTTCTGAGTGAGAATATACAATCCCTCTGGCAAGACAGAGAGTCAATAGTCAGAGAGAACTTGTACACACATACATCCACACATGCAAACAAGAAAGTCAAGCAGCTGAGAAATGGGCACCTGACCTTTCACTTTTCTGAGAAGTCAACAATTCTATACTTGCTTTTTGTCATCCTCCTCACAAAACCGGCACTGTCACATACTTGCAATGTATGTCTTGAAGACCTCAACAGCATGCTAATGAACCAAAAGTCAGCCACTGTGTATGCGTAGTGGAAAGCATCAATCCAAGAAAATCAGAATAACTGTCTCACCGAAACAACAATGAGTGTGAAAACTATTTTTTTAGGCAGAGGCTACATGTCATGGTATTTCGACAACATTGGGATTTAGAAATTCTACTTGTGTGAGTGAGGAGGATAACTGAATGTCTGATTAAATGTCTAATGGACTAGTACATTTAAAGTAGATTACTTTGTCTCAGTACGAGATACGCCTACGTGCACTTAAAAAGTACAAGTCTGAAAAACATTCACAATCTGCAAACTGTATCACAAAGCTGTGATATACAAAGCAATGGAATTTCGCAATCTGACAATCAAGATATTATATCCTGACCTCTCTTTACTCACCGACAAATTTTAATCCCTTCAAAGAATCCAATGAAGTGTCCTGTTTAACCCTTTGAGCACCAAAGTCAATTTATGTCGCTTTTAGAAAATATATCCCAGTCAATTTTTTTCACCTTTTTGCCAAAATTTTGATAAAAAACTGTAACCAATGAAATATGTCAATTTTGTTCAAAATTATCAAAAAAATTACAGGAAAATTCATAAAAAAAAGGTAAAATGTTGCACAAAAATTTTGGTGGGAAAAATTACGGCTCTCAAAGGGTTAATCCGGCGGAGGAAATAACAAGCTTGCAATTGGACTTTAATCATATGGGGCGCTGACTCTATTAAATCTCTCAACCATATGTAAGTGTTTATCTAATATCTTCAACTGAGGGAGAAGAAAAGTCTTTTAAAAATCAATGGCATCTCTAGGGAGTCTTTCTTATCATTAGTTTTCCGCCATTAAATTGTTCATGTCCTATTTTATGTTTCCACTCCTTGTAAAAGAAGGATAACTTCAAAAGAGTTTTCCCTAAAGGTTAACTAGGGTGAGTAGAATCATCAACGAAAAATTAGGAGAGGTGCTTACACGTTGCTCCTGTACCTGATGAGTAGCTGTTTGTACTAAAACAACAGTTCAGCTGATTCAGTGAACACTGGTAAAGAAGAGAGCCCCTATAAATACACCATTAGGGATTTGGGGGAATTACTGTTACGTAAAAGGACCTGGACAAACAATAGAAGAGGTCGTTGGTTGCTGTATGTGGTAGGGTTAAAACAATGGGTACAAAAGTCTTTATTCTACAATAGAGGCCAGAACTTGGGCGCAGAACAAGGGGAAAAGCCAACTATGAATGGAGGCCCTTGTTTTCTCATAAAAAACTTACTGGCTGACTTTGCAATTCTTTTTACAGCAAGTTCTGCTACTTACGTACATTCTGACATGGAGGTTGAAAGAACTACCTCCGTGATTCTGATGAGAACATATCACTTACTCAGAACAGTGGCTCCCAGCATGAAAAAAGGTCTGAATGACCAAGCAATTAGAGTAGACATGTTTTCATTTAGTGTCCTATATATGTTAATGATCTAGTGAGTCGTCCTGACATTGTCAGCAAATACTGCTATGGCGGTCCAATTAAAATATCAATGCTTATGTCTTTCTGATCATCAGGTAAATATGTCAACCAATGGAGATTGTACATCTATGGTCAACCTAATCAAGTTTTCTTTTTCAAATCAAAGTTTAAAAATATTTTTGGAGACCACAATGACAGCTTAAGTTTCCACATGGAACATGCTGAAGTAAAACCATGTAAATCGTTGTTTCCAAGACAAATACTCTGGGTCAAAAATCTGTAGTAAAGGTGTAGTTTGGTCTGAATATTGAACTTCAGCAAAACATAGACCCTCCGTTTTAGGGTCTATGAGCAAAATGAGGTGAGTATCAATGGTGATGGTGTCACATCCATTCATTGCACTATCTGGCATAACTTCACAATATAAATATAGAGCTATACATGTACTCCCATTTATTTTATTTATGTATATTTTTTTTTTATTTATTCTTTAATTCGAGAACGTACTCATAAAACCAGAGGAAAACACAAAAAAAACCTTACTCTAGATACATGAAAATAAAACAAAACTAGACATACTCTTCACTTGGAACACAACTTCACAAGTACATAAAGTTTAAAAACATTCTGAGAAAATCTTGCGCCAAAAGTTGCTGTGTCGAATTATATCAAAAGATAAAGCTGCTGCGATGAGATTTTTGCTTTCCATCTAACGAACGTAAAAATGATATACTTGCGGTAAAACTTGAAAAAATTCCCTGATCAACTGTCAATGGTTGGATTGCCTAGGCGTAAATCGGTGTCATGCACGTCTGAAGGTCATTATGTCGTTTATCGAAGTTGATACGCGAGACAAAACACACCAGTAAGTAAACTAAAAGTTCTCTCCTTACGAGAGACCGTAATCCGTCCACATGAACATTGGGTAAGAAAATCTGGCAGTCGCCGAGTCAGAGCGTTCAGTGTATGATTATTCGCACAGAATCTGAGCGCCTAAAGTAAGGACCGTCAGTGTATGCAGTGCAGAAAAGTGCGGACGAACGGTGAAGCCCCTCGATGTGCGATGGTCATCCGTAATCGTCACTGTACCCTTCTAACGTCTTACATAATAATCCGAAACTCAAACACACTACTTTTCAAAAGCATACACGTAGAAGAATGGTTCGGCCACGATGACAATACCTTATGTCAAACATTTATATAAACGAAGATTAATGTCTAAAAATGCAATCATCAATACTTTGTGAATAAAAAAGAGCACATGACAGTTCGAATTTCATGAATCTTCAAGAGAAATTCATTGTGCGTTCGTATACTTGCTACCTGGAATAGACAAACAATCTTACACTACAGCCTCTATGACCGATAGTATTGTAGTGGCTTTGCGCTCTACGTTTGTATTCAACCCATAGCTCAGAGTTCCATCCAAGGTTACTTACCTGAACTGTCCTGTGGATGACGTCCTAGCCAGCGCAACTTTGAATTTGGGGGTCCCTTGAGTTTCTTCTGCATGGCCCCTTGCTGGTTCACCTCCGAGTTTGCTCTCGATGTCGAGTTCTTCTGTCCGATATGCCCTTTGCCGAATTTGACGACACTGGCTTGTCTATCGGTGCTGTCATCTCCGCTTTTCTCTTCCCTGGCGTTCGTTGAAAGCTTAAAAAATAACAATACTTGGCACAAAAATGTCACAGTGACAATAATGACCAGACTTCGGCTACGCGAGCGACGGAGGAACATCGTTGTCACGTAGTTGGTGAGTGTAGCTGTGCAATATTTACCGCTGTCTAGTCTAGACTCCACCGCAGTACTTGGACACATACAAAAGTGCGGGAACTTCACACATTGCTATCTCACGGCAGTGGAAAATCATACACTAGGGCTAGCTGTTGTTACACATGTTATGCATGTTACCAAATCCGGCTTCTTCTCCTCTCCCTCTTGAAAAAGCTTACACAGACCGTTCGTTCTGTGTGGTTGATACAGCGACTAGTTCGCAGGTCGGCGTTTTCTGCATATGAATAGCAACTCCTGTGATCCGGTCCACAGCTCAGACAGCGAACATACTCACAAACGATTTCTCCCGTCGCTATCACTAGAGGGCGACCTAAAGAACTACAGGTATTTCACACACACACACTCCGGGTTCAAGGTGGTCTGAGGAGCTTGCTTTTCAGACAGTAATCGTACAAAAGCACGCGATTCAATCAATATTTTGAGCATTTGTAAAATTAATATAACAAACATAAAATTTCAATGCTTTATCATTGAAAAAACATCAAAAGTATCGATGGATTATGGTTAATGTGTTCACAAACTATAAAACAACAAAACATGGTCCGAGGATATTTTCATTCAAGGATGTGGAAAATTGTCAAATTTGTAAGTCATACATCGAGTAAAAAGTTAAGTATGCTGTCACCTGTCATTTGACGGACAAAAGTGACATGCCATAATATCTCCAAATCAAACATTGACTTTTTTCACAGACTTAATCAGTCTGCCTTCTGATAACTCCTCTAGCACTAGTTTTTAAACCGGTAAACTCAGTGTCTTACTCGGAAATAATAGTAGTATGAATAACAACAAGCCCCAAAACACTATAGAAGCTGAGAGATATTTGCTCGCATCCTTATTCTTCTGAGGATCTTGTAAGTTGGGAATAACTCTCATATATTGGGAATATTATGAAAACAGTAAGCTTAAACACTCGCATACGATGCTTGCCGACAGCGCAGTTTTCTATCTTTAACCAATTTGGCTGTATCAAACATTCTCATAGGATTACTGGAGGGTGTCAAATTTCTGATACGTTTCTTGGAAATATACATATTCCGCTCTGAATGGGTTTTTGAACAGCTGAGAAAACGGGAAATTAAACTGAGAATTTTCCTGAAACGACGAGGCAATGGTGGGCCAGGTTTTTTTTTGCTTGGGCCAGTTGTGGCGTTACTGAAATTTCCCTGGCTCTAGGGCGATGGTTTTCAGAGACAGACGACTTCAAGATGAAATGTCAAAACTACATCAAACTCTATAAATTCTTAATACAACGTTTCGATGGAGATTTTATGTTGGCTATCACTGAGTGCAAGTTGTATCCTGTCCCCGCCATACCGTCACTGACTCAGAGTAGTAGCGGAATCAGTTTTTCTTAATCAGCTCTGTTCCGGTATTCAACTTTGACATTGAAGCATACCAAGTTTCCTCGCTGAAATGAAAGACCGCCATGACGATGCGGAGCATGAGCCCTGGCAGGTATGTGTGGCGCGCCACCTAGTGTTGGAAAATGGCCAAATGGGTGCCCCTCCATGAGAGAACAGGGATCTGTGAAAGTTCTGCTGATGGCAAAGAGTATAATGCAAGCTTTTTCTAAACATATTGTCATATTCTCTTAGTGCGCTTCTAGTAAGAAATTTTATTAACACAATAGATGTAAAAAATGCATTTTCTCTTCCTTTCTTTTCCTAAGCATGTTTTTGGTAGGGTCTATGATTATCTCCGATTCTCTTGCATTTTAAGTGACTCCTCAGCAGCAACCCTAAGATGACTGCACTTATGCAGTATTTCATTCTTGTGTTCACTGATAATACATGAACTGTCCATGGTTTCTTAGAAAATGTAAGCTTCCATCGATCGATTTGATGTAAATATTTTAAGTACGGTAATGTTTGTATACCAATACATTCAAATGTTTATTCGTATAGGATAAAGCCCGAGTACGAGGGCTCTTCTGGTATATAAAGTCCAACCCAACGATAAAATGTCGAGGCCGCAGGCCGAGACATTTTATCGTAGGGTTGGACTTTATATACCAGAAGAGCCCGAGTACGAGGGTTTTATCCGACTTAAAAACTATCGCCCCTAACTGATATATTTTCGTTTTCAATGTGTTTACGTCAACCGTCCCCTTTGTCAATGTAACATGTTTAGGATATGAATTAAAACTTTTATTTGAGAAATAGCCTTCCAATGTAATGGAACATCCTATAAATGCCCTAGGGCACATTATATAAATGCCCTAGGGCACAGCAGATTTTTGTGTTGCAGCTGGTTTCCGCTGTGTTACCAAATTTGAATATTAAAACGTACCAGATGTCTACAGAATATGACATGTTCACTTTTGATTTGACAGTACTTTACTACGGCGCTGTCATTTGTTTCTGGAATTTGGTGACCAAGGCTTTATGAGTAGATAAAACACCCTGAATTGAGCACTCTGATTGGTCAATCAACAGTAGATAGTTTTACATAACAGTTAATGAATTTTTCATTCTTATGCCGAGGTTTAATCTTCTCTGTAAAATGAAATGCAAAATTTAAATGATTGAACTATCTTCGTTTTATTTATTAATTCATGTCTTTGGTCTATATATGATACCATTTTCTCAACTGAATTTTCTTTTCTTTTCCTAAGATCGATAACCTTGTCATTTTTATCGGACAGGAACTATATATTGAATGTGGTGACCTCAATCGACTTGGCCTATAATTTTTTTCTGACTCGATTTCAGCGGTATTATATTGATACAAGACACCTTGAGGAGAAATGAAAGCGCTCGCAACCCTGCTCTAGTATGTTTTTTATCTGCTTGACGAATGGTACCTTGCAATCTTGGCTTATCCTGTATATTCTTTCACGCCTGGTAAATAGCTTTCTTTAAAGTTGAGAAATTATATGTTCGATTTTCTGTCATGTTCAGCCTAGTGCTTCATCAATGATTGACAAATTGCAGTTAACACGCAGAACAAATATGTCAACTGCACTGCACTGAAATAACGGAGCCAATTCTTGTATTACCTATTCTGTTCTTGTAACCAATGTAACACTGCGTAATCTATGTCGAGCACACAGTACATGTATATGGGAAATATTGTCATTCTTGGAAGTCGACTGAGTCAACGAGGTTCACCATATGATAAATACCGGTTACATTAATGTCTATGATAAATACCGGTTACATTAATGTCAACACCTTCCTCTCAATTATTAAAACAAGTGATGATGTAGTTTCTCCTGTATCACTTGTTTTGACAGTTTCCTAAGTTTTGAGCTCTGCAATATAAATCATGTCGATAGTATGTTGGTGGTGACATGGGAATCTCTGGGACCTCTAATGTGTCGGTTGTCATGATGGTCGTCCTCGAATGCCAGGTTAATGTGTTTCTCCATCAATATACTCCCAGAAATATTATTGAACTCAGCTTTGACCTCGTCTGATTGTTCACCTTGCGACGGCAACACGTGTAACGGTGAACCGACGCCAGAGCTCCCTTTTACGTTTTCTACAGGTGTCCTTCTGTCGTTATCACTTCGCATGCGCTCTCGTTCTGAAAAAAATACATACAAATGGAACTAATTTGTAAATCATGCCCAAAAATATTGTCAGTGGACAAAGTAAAGTGACAAGTACATCCCATAGGCATGATTAGCACTTATAGAGAATAGCATTACCATTGTACCCGTGCGTTTCGCATGTGTCTAGATCGACTGTTGCAGTACTCGGGAAAAGGTACACTTAATTTTAGTCACCCATTATGCATTCAGACGCGTCGTCCGGTATCTTTTCTTTCTTTTGGTCATGCAGCTGTAGGTATATCTGAACGCTGTCAGTGACTTTGGGTAATTACCTCGTCTTTATTCAAACTGACATCTGTTAACGTCGTATACATGTACTAACCAAAGATAGTAAAAATACCTTGTAACCTTCGTCGTCTTGCCATCTCCAAATCGTTCTTTAGTTTTTTCCTTTGAGATTTCGCCCGCACAATAATAACGATGAGTAATACCAACAAAGCTGCCCCAGTGACGTAATAGGCGTAGTTTGCATGGTTACGGCTTGAAACCGATGTGTTGCCATCGTTACCTTCTGAACGAGAAAAACAAATTATGTAATAATTTCATGCTTTATAGTCAGGTTTTCAAGAATTGAATTTGATTTCTAGCTCAGCAAGTACAGTGAACTCATTGTCGTCATTCTTCTGTTTGAGAGATACAGCGAATGTATATATTCCTGTTTCAATGTTTTAATATCGTTAGTTTGATCTCAGTAAAGACAATCCAAAAATAACAAAATTCCGGTTCACCGTATGATTTTGTAAGACGCCTACGACGAGAAGCAAAGCCTTAATTTATTGTTCTTGGCGAGGGGGCTTATTAGCACATGAAATTGAATAACACGTGAAAATGCTAGCCATTTGCGAAAATAGAGGAAATGGTATATACAGGTAAAATAAAATAAACGAAGGCAAGGTATGAAATATTTAAACCGACCATACAATCACGGTGAAATGGGAAAAGCGAAGATATCCTGTTATTTGTGGAGGAAGATTTAATCAGAAGGAAGAATGCGTATAGGTCGGAACTCACCGTCTTGACGGTGACATTCTGAAGTCGTCTCGTTACAGACACAATATCCAGAGGCATTATCGTTGTGATGAGTACAATTCAGTGACGCTGGGACATTGCCATTATGGCTGACATTAAGATCTGCGATGATAGGGAAAGGGTTACACGTTAGACAAGTTATAGTAGTACAAAATTACAGGGCATGACGCCAGCTCCATCCATCTCGTGTATTTAGCATACTACAGGGCCGCTTTTCGACCTTTTGATAAATAATGTGATAAAGATTGAACTGTTACATTTCAACTTTATTCAATTAATCCTTAAAACTCTTGTATTGTAACCAACGGTATGTTGATAGCTTGTCAAATCCACATTTAGATGTATAATTATAATATCCTCACCCAGTGGAATTTATCCTACTAATTCCTTAGTGATTCAATAGCACTCTGCGATTCGTTACCAAACATTCGACTTATATACTCTTACTTTTAAAATGTAAAACTTAAAGGTATGGTTCGTGCATAAAACTAAAACAATGAAATATAAGTATTTACACTATACAAAGTTATCACCCTGAGCAGCAGAAACAATCACGTGATATGCGCTGTGCTGGATTTTTGGTGACATCAATACTTACTCGCTAAAGACTCCTCCTCTGTCAAACACACACGTACGGAGAGGGCGCAAGACAAAAGAGGAATAAGAAATCTGTGATCGCATAGAACCATCGCCTCTTAAAACAAGAAATGACACAAGGAGGTGAACCACAAATTTCTGATCATAAGTACAGGCCGTGCATGCCTCTCTGGTCACAGTAGTCCAGTCCTTCCTGAAAATATTCTTCAAATCTTGATTTACAGTCCGTGTCCGGAGAAAAGAAAAACACAGATATATAAATAGATGGATACCTAAAAAGGAACGGGTAAACAGTCGATAGTGGACAGTTTCAGACAATACTGGTGCTAGTCCTTTTGTCCTATAGCTGTATGACATTTGACGTCGTCAACTTCTTTTGTGGCATATACTTCAACATATAACGTTCACCCGCATCTTGTCAGCGTTGCCTCTCCCACAGTTTTGTTCTGTGTTACGTGTTTCTGCCTCTTTAATGGGAAATTCAGCAAAAGTTGTTTGAATACATTGAAAAAAGTATGAAACGTAATCAAACATACTCACTGTATACTTGATCATTTGACCTCACAATAAACTGCCACACAATGAATGCTATTGATCGTTGATAAGGTGGCACATATCTTACCTGTATGGAAACAAATGTTACTGCTGTATTTGCGGTCTACGCGTACGTGACGCCCTCTACACTTCGAAGTTCATTTCTACATTATAATCCGAAGGCACGGGCGAAAATAGTTGATATTGTGACAGTGACCTGGACATTTCCTGCAGGGGATATTGACACACGGTTATCTGACCATGCGCAAAGAGTCGAACTATTATTTTCTGGTTTCTATTGTGCGTTCAGACAAGCGTTGTTCTGTTAGACCTCTACTGTCTATGCTTGAACAAAGCTTGTACGGAGTGTGCTATCATGGCAAGATAACACAAAAAGCCTGTGTAACCTGAGCAGTCAAGCATGTAAACTTTTCAAGTCAATATCTGTGACAATAGATTCACATTTGAATAGAGCTACAGGTAAGGAAGACAAAACCCTGAAAACTAAGGAAGCGTTCAGTTATTACGGCCGGGGGTGGGCCGGGCAAAATCCTGGGGTTACCTTAAATTTGAAAACTTCAAAGGGGGCGTAATGTATTTTTAAAAAGCACAGAGGGGACACTTGAATTTCATAAGTATTCGTCCCATCAAAAACGCAGTTTCAGTTGTTATGTAGGTCATTCCCCCCACACTCATCATGACCTGAGTTCAATTAGTCTAGAACATTCCCAAGGTCACTGCCCTTGATGACCTCACAACCTTGAATTCAATTAGTCATGTTTGGAATGTTCTGGAAAGTTGATTAGTTGTGTAAGGGAGATAATTTTAGAACAGTAATTAGCATGTCAATAAAAGTTCTAGATTGTTCTTATATGCCTTTATAAAAGGGACGTGCACACACTTCCAGTCAGACTTTTGGGGATCGTGTCTCTTGTGTGTTACTAAACTCCAGCAGTAGTCATTCTCAAGACTTTTCAAGACCTTCACTGTCAACGCTGGATTTATACTGTGGACTTTGTGCAGCTTCAAGCCTGCAAGCCAAAGGACTGTTCATTCATTCGACTGACTGTTACAACTCTGAGACTGGAGCTTTGCCGTCCCAGCTGAGATAAGTAGTCTGTACACTTTTAAAGCTTGTACTCTATCCCTGACTTAGCAATTAGTTTTATTTTTGTAATAAATTCTGTTTAAACGTTATTTGCTGAGTTCACCCTTTTGTTCGTTTTCTCTGCACGTAACAAAATGTTCAAAAATATTCTGATAAATAAAAATGATTCGCGGCATGATTTCATTCTCTGAAGTCATTTAACTGTAAATCTGAATAATAAAAAGTGTAATGATCTGTGATATGAACATCTTGCCTTGACAACTCTGAGGCTTAACTTCCTGTAAATCGAGCTCGCTGAGGGCAACGAACAATTCCTATTACTTATTAGAGATAAAGCAAGTTTTGCATGGGAAAATATCGAACAGTTACCTGTAGACTACCATGAAAAGTGAAATAATACGTTCGAGTGAAATAATACTTTCATAATGCCATTATCCAATGTCTATATACACACAAGTATAGCAAGTTTTACATTGAAAAAATATTCACAGTTTTATCATAGACTCCCATGTATAGATGAACATATCCAGGGAAATTCCAAAATCAAATTTCTTGTACACATACGAGTTGTAACCACCCTATTCCAATCTAGTACTTTTATGCCAATTATCAAACATATAGATGTTGCTAGTTTTTTATTGAAAAAGTATTACATAGTTTTCTCATGGGATACCATGAATAGCGAATCAACATTCAAATTATTGTACACATAATTTTTACCTGCCTCTGCGAGCAAAGTACATTTATACGAATCATGTCAAACATATTTAAATGAACAGATATAGGTTGTTTTTATGGGAAAAGTTAATAGTTTGCCCAATAGACTCCCATGCATTATGATTTGATATTTTAGGACGAAGCACCATATCAGCCACATTTTGCCTTCTAATTGTTGTGCAACAAATGGTGACCCTCCCAAAGAGGTCTGCGTGACATTTCATTACACTTCAAAAATGCTTACGCAAAAAAATTGCGGCCCAACTGTAATTTCTGTCCAATCCCTTTGAGGGGTGATTTCGCAATTATAGCAAATCAGAAGGGGAGATTTGAATTGTGAGTTTGTTAAGGGGTCATTTAATAAAACCTGAGAATCTCTCTCTCTCTCTCTCTCTCTCTCTCTCTCTCTCTCTCTCTCTCTCTCTCTCTCTCTCTCTCTCTCTCTCTCTCTCTCTCTCTCTCTCTCTCTCTCTCTCTCTCTCTCTCTCATTAACATGCTGCTGCCGTTTTGAAAGGATGTCATGGAGAGATAATCTGAATGAATTTGAGTAAATCCGACTTGCCAAGAATATTCCTTGGTCACGGTCCCTCCACAAAACGGGGACCGTGCCTTGGTATTGTATCAGCGATATGTTTACGATTTGGGTTTTCATATACACCAATGGCTTTAGTAACAATGGTTGAAAGTGCACTGTAACAGTCTGTTTCTTATACAAATATCCGAGAAATCATGTTTTGATCAATTCTATGTAGATCTATGTAAAGATATATATATCTGGCTATTAGAAATTTAACAAAAAACTACTGTAGCATTTTTTTCTAAAATTGTACTCACGATACTGATGCAGGATGGCAGTATTGTTACGCTCTACACTTTGAGTTTACATATTTTCATATTTCAGTAAAACGTCCGAGTCAAGTACACTTTGAATAAGACAGCTATTGAAATATGAAGTGGCATGTGCTCGTTAGCTCGCTTTTGAAGATATCAAACGTTGCAATCGCAATTAGACGATGTACTTTTTGAATGGGAACGATTGTAGATGGTTTGAAGCGGGTATAATAGAAGAGCTTTAAGGCGTTGTTGGAAAGACTAGATCGTGTTCCTCTTCATTTGTTTTGAAATATTATGTGCTAGATCGCAGACAGACAAGAGCAAGATTGTATGTTGTTCTGAAGATTAGAGAACGGGAGATCACAGTAAGGTGTTCCCCCACAGGTTAAAAGGTAAAACGTACAAAAGATTGAGAAAAATAAAAAAGTAAATAAACAATCGAGATATCTTGTAAAAGTGAGACCAAAAAACCCACGTATTGCTAAAAGCAACTGTAGGGAAGACCATATAGTCCTCCATTAATCTATCGTCTCTATTGAGAGAAAAACATAACGAACATCACAGAAATTTCTTCGCTTTGGAACTTTGGAACAAAGAGAGATCACAAACTTGTGATTTCTTTACCTCCGAAACTAAGTTATATTAACGTTAGGCCTTGAAAAGATGATAACTGCAAATCAAAAGGAATCAAAATCTCCATTAACGATAAAATACGGGAGAATAATGAGCATTGTGACGTATAAGCTTACTTGTGTCAAAAACAGCCAGAAAGAAATACTCGTCCACTACCGCGGTAAACGCCATTTCCCGAAATAACACAGGGTAGTGAACAATTCAGTAAAATTCTCGATTTCATGCCAAGTCGCAAAATACAGTACCTATATACTCACATAGCGAAGAAAACAGCGATGAAAAACTGCCAGTATTTCCTTTGTCGGGTTGAGATTGCGCATGCTCAGAAATACTACAAAGTTTGTCAACCATGACTACATAGACAGTAGTCTTCTGTCTAAATAAGGTAACAGGCATGCGCAGAACATAGGGAAAGCCGTTGTATTGCCTTTGTTTTACTGCATGAAGGTTCATGATAAACGTCACTACACCCTGTAGCCTGTGAGTTTGGTAGACAAGGAACACATTGATACCTGTAAGTATGTGGTGGACAAGTTATAGTACACCAATGCTACCAACAAAAAATCGGACTTACAGACTACTGTCCTCGTCTACGCGAAAAGAACTTGACCATCGTTGGCGTTGAAATCTATCAAAATTGTTAAGTGGTAACTGATCAAGAATATGCCGTGATAAATGTGGTGTTACGATATAGAGTGTTGAGGTGTACAAAACATGTACCCATTATTTAAATCTTCGTCTTGAACGCGTCTTGATCAGTTTTTTTTTTCACTTTCAAGAAATCAATTTCCGGGTTCACAAAGGTCAGCTGAACATACCTTGCGAAAGAGCTCGGGTCTTTCTTGGAAGAGTCCGAAAAGTTGTCAATTTGTCAAAGTTTTGCAACTTTGTTGAGATTTCTGCAAAACTGACACTTGAAAAGTCTCGACGATCGCTGAGCAATAGCACTGAACTCACACTGCACCTAAATCTCCGCAGTCCCGCCATGTTGTACAATATGGTGTACCTTACTGTTGGCTTCTTTATTCACAACGTTGATGGTCGCTGTAACGTTGACGGTCGCTGTATACTTACACCGCATAGATCTGTAACTCAAGTTTCAGTGTGTGTGACCAAAGTGCTGAAGCTTTCAAATGAATGTTAAATTTTAAGTTGATATTTGATAGTTCATCTTTGGGTCACGTTAACGATTGATCACGTCATTCTTCAATTCATAAGAATGCAGCACGGCCCGCTGCATATGTAATACCGCCGCTAGTCAAATGTCCTGTGACCAAACAGCCGTTCATTCAGCATCTCCCCTTTTGAAAAAAAAATCCTAAAATAGGGAGCGTGTGGTGTCGATTTTGAACCGTCAAATTCTGAGAGACAACCATGCCCTTCAATGCTCATTCTTTAGCATGCCCTAAGAAACTTTCTATTTCACCATATTCATTATTCTCATTCTAAAACTCTTTACTAAACGTTTTTTGTGGAGGGGGGCATGTATTGTGCGAGGGTCACAGTTTATGCGCAACCATAAGAAGGCAAGATGTGGCCGATATGGTCCGTCCAAATGACATCTTGCAGTTTTTCTTTCCAATAATTCATTGTAATTATAAAAGAGTAGGATGATTGAAAGTGCTGAGAACTTTGATTTTGAAATTTCACCCAAAATATCAAATCACAATATATGGTAATATCGGAGTCTATAGGGCAAACTATTAACACTTTCCCCTTCAAAAGTAGCTATATCTGTACATTTACATATGGTTGATAATTGATATTAATGTACTTTACCTGGAAGTTGGAGGTAAGAAGTAAATGTTTGTACAAGAAATTTGATTTTTGAATTTTACAAAAACATTGACTCACTTTACATGACAGTCTATGAGAAAACTATGAACATTTTTCTCGTGCGAAATTCGCTATAGCTGTTGATTTATAAATTTGTGACAATTGGTATTAATGTATTTGATCGAATAAGGTGATTGAAATTGCAGATGAGAACAACAAATATAATATTAGTTTCACCAAAATATCAACTCACGCTACATGGTAGTTTATTTGTAAATTATCGAAAATCTTCCCCTACAAAACTTGCCATATCTGTGCATTTCATATGCTTATTATTAAATATTGACTTTTAAGCTGTAATACATTTCTTGAAAACAATAACAGTGCCCTCTGTACAATTACGAGCCAAACTATGGATGAAAGTAAACATTACAGCTGTTGTCCATTTAACTTTTAAATCACCAAGTGTTAATTCTTCAAGTAGTTGATATAATGCACAAAAGTGATTATTTGTAAAGTTTTAGAAGTATTTTTTGAAAGTTCAAGTGTCAAATGAGAAATTATATGTAAATGAAGATTGTGAAGAAACATATGCTTTAGTGTACAGTGTCCTTATTTGTATTTCTCGGAAAATATTGATGAAAAATTTCGACTGCTGTCAGCTTTAAACATTGAAGGTAGTAATAATCAACTCGAGTTTTTGCATAGATGCTTCTGCAGATGGTTGTAAACAAGTCGCCTGAATGGGAACAGCAGCCCTAAAACGACGATTTTAGCCAATGCAAAATTTGCTGGAAGTGAAACCAAAACGTTACCTATGGACAGAAAAAGTGTAATATGTTTTGCATATTTCAGGCTTCCGGTGCGCATTTGGTTGCATAAATGGTCCGTGTATAAACAGCCATTGCTATTGCTCTCAAGGAGACCGGAGCGAAGAGTTTCGTGTAACAAAATGACAGGTGTGTTTATACACATATCGAAATGTTTAGGGGCGAAATGAGAGGATAATGAGCCTGTGTTGTCCGTTAGTCATCTGGAAGTTATCAAATAACGAAGGAAAACACAAAGATAAAATACTTCCACATGGATTGACACACTCCTTTGAGATTAACAGAGATATATATCGCGGCAACCTCAAACTTATACTTGGTATGTAAAAGACTGAACCTAGTTGTCTCGGGCTGATACAAGTTTAAACTTTTTACCCAACGTTAACTTCTTAGTAGCGTGAATTCTTAATAATTCAAAGGGCAAATTTGATCTCCACAAACTCTGTGCTGTTACTTCTACTGTACTGAGGATCACATGGTAGCTTGACCTAACCACAGCAATTAATGTACTTTTTTCTGTTTTCAAACATAAGACTAAAATTCTTTTCCAGACGATAATGGAGGTAAATTCCTAATGTTTGGCGCTGGAGTGGTTGGACTTGTTTTTCTGGGCTGCCTTTGTTGCTGCCTTCGCAAAAGTTTTAGTGGATCGAATTCTAGAAAGAACGGTATGTAATCTAATGGTATTTGTATCACATCCTTTACACTGTTTATCATCATCATCATCATCATCATCATCATCATCATCATCATCATCTCAATAATTACAGAGTAAATTTGTAATGACAACGAATGCATGGAACGACTACGCGAAGGTTCCCAATGACTATGGTAACACTGTCACTCCTAGACTTGTACATACGGTGCTACGATGTAAATAATAATTTTGAAACTAACATGAATGGTCCTTTAAATTACAACCATTTTCAGTAATAGAGCGCGAAGCCACTGCAGTGAACTGCAATAAAACTGCTTACACTAATTAGTTTCAGCTGTAGCCGTGGCCACTTTGGTGTTGAACAAGGCCACTTGATAAAGACCAAAAAGTCTGCTTGTACAAAGGCAAAACTAGCTCTGTCTGAGGCTCAAGTTGTAAATGAGAGTTTACGATTGGCACCCTGTGTTCAAGATTAAGATACAATGTAACATTACCATGCACTGGTCCATGTACAAATCTTTTTTATTTCAACTTCCCCAGACAAACTGTCTGCATGGGACATACAATGTTGTCGACTTTGCCAGCTGGCTACAGCTGAAACTAATTAGTGTGAGCAGTTTTATTGCAGTTCACTGCAGTGGCTTCGCGCTCTATTACTGACAATGGTTGTAGAGACCAAGATATAGATCGTGCTCGACGTTAGTGAGTTTGCTGCGCTATGCCAATCGATAACAGCATCACGGGAGCGCGCTGCTAAAAGTGAGATCATAGGGTAGTGTCCACTTAACAACGAGCGCAACAGTAGTATGTTCTTCAAACCGCATAACGTGTTCCATCGATTTTGTTCTCATGGTAATTTCGACAGATGGCCACAGAGGCAATAGGAGGGTTCTACGTGTATTGGTTGCCCAGCGCACGGAAGGTGGTACGACGAATACATTTGGCAATCGATGTTTTCAGGGAGACGTCCATTGGTCTCCGGTTGACAACATCCAATTCGCAAGTGGCCAAGAAACAGTCGTTGACCATCGTATGCCCATTATCTTCGGTGCATTGCCAACCGACAGTGGACAACATGGCCCTGCCAGAACTCTTCGGCAGCAAACTGGTACACCTCCATTAAACCCTGTTGACAGTTCACGACAACCTTCTTCCCCCTGGCCATCAATGACCACCGGAGCACACCGCATCGAGGGCCAGCAAGATGTGCGTTCAGCTGCAGTTCCGGTGCCAGGGTCGGAAACAACGTCATACGAACAGTCGATGGGAGTTCATCAAGGAGATGTTGACGAATATGAACGTTTTCATTCCTTACCGACTTATGAAGAAGTGATGCGACAAAAACAGGACACAGTCAGTAGCACAGCACTGAATTAAGCTTTGGTGACTTTCAGCAAATGGTTTGCCATTGATTCACATTTCCATGCGGAGTGGGGATTTTTGTTTTTTTGCTGCCAACTAAAATACTATTCGTTTTTTATCATAGCAATATAACTTAGACTGGAATTATCATCATCTTCGCAAGGCCGGCTGACTGTTCTTGAGAGACAAGAGTTGATGAGAGGTTTTACAAGTAATTCAAATCGCATTCTGTATCCATGTATGTGAACATAGTATTAATACTGCTTAACATTCAATGTGAAGAAGTAGTAGACATAGTACCGCCTCACTGAGAAGGGTCTATGTCCTAAGAAACACCGCTTGACCAGCGAAATGGAACAATGGCACAGTGAGGGGGTCATTAGTTACATTCATCACATGTTAATACATTTCCCTCGGCAATACCAGAGATAATGTGTGTATATTTTGATTTATCACTGTAAATCTCTTTCAACATGGCATATTCATGAAAATGCTGTGTCCTTGCGAGAAAACTTTTTTGTAGTTTAACTATTTTAGGGAGAAGAGGGAATGTATACTTATTAAGAACAAAAATAATGAGAATGTTGTCAAGTGTACCAGTTCTTGTCTGCTTACAGCAAACTTGAGCTGATGATTTATTTCTTCCTGGTACCGTAAGTTTGTATCTTAATCAGATACATCGATCTTTAACCGGTAAAATGTCTTCTTATTAATCAATACTTTGTGATCAAATAGAAACCAAAGCAAAGATAAATCAAAGAAAATCGTGTATTTATGACAAACTACAAGTTAGGGTTGGTCAGTGGTCGTTCCGGTGGCACAGATATTAAGTCTGACATTACACACACTGTTCCCTTGTTGACCAAAATCGTCAGGTTGATTCTAAAAAATTAGCTTTCCAAAGGTCTTTTTTAAGGTAGAGTGCGCCTCGGGGACAGAATCGGACTCTCCAAATTTTACATTATTTTCTGATCTACCACTTTTTCTTACTCGCTTTGAGTAAGAAAAATTGTCACCATCTTAGTTTTACGGAAATTGAATTTTTTTTTTCCTTACACAGTTAAGATAGATGTAGCGGCCATTTTTAATTTCAAATATATAATATATTCCAATATGCATACTCCATGTATATTCTATATTTTCAAACATATTCAATATTCAAATATTCCAAATATTTCTCTAGTGAGAAACTTTATACGGTAACCCTTGATTTTTGTTCTTGATTTGGTATCAGAATGGTTGAAAATTGCACTGAGGAAAGTTAGAAGCAAAAGTTGAAGTCTTTAACTTTCGAGCGCGTACTAGCTTAACGTACTGGAAAGGCTAGTTTTGGTACCAAATCTACCAGATGTAAAAACAGCAGCAGTGATGCTTGAATCAGGATGGTTTCCTCAATATTCAAACTCACATGAAACATTCTTTTAAGTACTTAAACATGCTCTTGATGTACTAAGCATATGATTTATCATATGTGAATTTATGAACATGATATTTCAGTATTATGCAAGAATTTACAGTCGGTTTAGATTTACAGTTTCATACTTTCTTCATAGTTTTCTGTTGCTAGACACTGAACTACGCACATCGACGGTACAATTTATTTATACTATCAGGAACTTTTTATTTCATCGAGCTACCCTCATTCTAAAGTTTCAATATCATATAGTGACTTACATGTACAAGCCCATTGAGATGGGTGACCACTCACGGTTGATGTTGTATCATTATTTGCTATTGCTATTGACATTTGATATGCAGTATCTCTACATATGCTGAAGGCACTCGCTTTATCTTAAATAAAGTAAATGGCTTGTTCTGGCGTTAATTCCTAGTTTGTAGAAGTTGTGAGGATCAGTCCAGCTATAGTTAGTAGACACAAATGAAAAAGTAGCCGGACTTGAAGAATATAAAACTTGGGTTAGTATAACAACTTAAGTCCTCATCTATGGTAAAAGGTTGACTTTTTGATCGCTAAAACCCGATATTTCGGCTGTACACAGACAGCCTTTATCAAGGCCTGAAAATAAAAGAATAAAATCATAGATAAAATGCTGCAGAATCATAAAAATGATATGAAAAGATAAAAAGAAAGTCAATTCGAAATTAAAATGTACAGTTACTGTAATGTTCCAGTAAAATGGGAAACCATAGAAAAATTCTAACAATTGAAATGGTGGCTTATCACTGTGTTGACACACTGTACTAAAATGCGATGAGATGGGCTACCCAAGAAACCTGATCAAATTCAACATTGTAACTTCCTAGTAAAGGTAACTACCAGTCTTTCTTGTTGATGCCTGGTGAGATGAGAGTATTAAACTCGGACCCGTTGGACTCACAATCAAGGTATGACCTAATATTCACACTGCAAGCCGTCAATTTCTTACTGCTTGGAACAAAACTCTGAACAAGGCACAAAAGGACTGTATCGAACTGTTGATTACAGAGAACAAAATAATTTGTAATCAGCTACAGAAAGAGATTGCCACCTTTTATGCTGACATGACTGTGCAATTCAACCCAGAATTTGTTAATGATATTGAAACCAAAGTCACCTTATGGAAAGGGAAAATAGACCAATCAGTGCGCAACAAACAAAATTCTAAAATATACAGAACTTCTGAATTACCTCGAACAGTAATGCCTCTTGTCACTTCGACAAAAAACAACGCAACAACAGAAACACAGGACAGTTGAAACACCGGAACAAAATGAAACCAGACCCAACAACAGTGACTAACCTATCATCGGTACAACTCACGGACGTTCAAACCCAGATACTTGCCAGGAGCTTATCTTTCTGTCCCACACCACAACATATTAACATTACTGAATTACAGGTATTTCAGAATTCATACGAAAGTGCAGATTAGCATACAAGTTCAGGAAACTAAACTCGATCAGTGACGCATATACAAGCAACGCTACTCCGAACGGCCCATTTCCTAAAGTGAAATCCATGTTTAACCAATGTCTTGTTGAAAGCCACAGCCTAGAGGCTTTCCTTAACGTAGTTGAGGAAGATACTTTAGCATTCCTGGAATGTCACGGTACGGGACAGTGAACAATGCAGTAAATTCTCGATTTGATTTGAAGTTGCAAAATATATACCCACATAACCAAGAAAACAGCTATGAAAAACCTACATTGCGCATGCTCAGAAAACAAACAAAGTTTGTCAACCCATGACCACAGACAGTAGTCCTTTCCAAGGTAACAGGCATGCGCAGGACACAGGAAAAGCCGCTGCACTGCCTTTGTTTTACTGATAAACGTCAATGTAGCCTGTAAGTTTGGTAGGCAAGGAACACATTGATACCTGTAAGTATGTGGTGGATAAGTACTGATTTTTAAGTTATTGGCACACCCATGCTGTCTACTTGAAAATGGGACTTATAGACTACTTGATTCGTCTACGCGAAAACAACTTATCATCGTTGACGTTGAAATCTATCAAAATTGTTAAGTGGTAATTCATTAAGAATATGCTTTGATGGATGTGATGTTACGATATAGAGAGTACAAAACACGTATCCATTATTAAAATCTTCGTCTTTAACGCGTCTTGATCAGTTTTTTTTCACTTTCAAGAAATAAGCTTCCGGGTTCACAAAGGTCAGCTTAACATACCTTGCGAAAGGGCTCGGGTCTTTCTTGGTAGGGTCGGAAAAGTTTTCAACTTGTCAAAGCGTTGCAACTTAGTTGAGATTTCTGCAAAACTGACACCTGAAAAGTCTCGATCGCTGAGCAATAGCACTGAACACACTGTTCCTAAAAATCTCCGCAGTCCCACCATGTTGTACAATATGGTGTACCTTACTGTTGCCTGCTTTATTCACAACGTTGACGGTCACAGTATACCTACACCGCCAAGATCTGTGACTCAAGTTGCAGTGTGTGTGACCAAAGTGCTGAAGCTTTTCAATGAATGTTAAATCAAACAAAAATATTAGTATTCCTCACATATTTAAGCTGATATTTGATAGTTCATCTTTGGGTCACGTTAACGATTGATCACGTCGTCCGCTGCATATGTAATACCGCCGCTAGTCAAATGTCCAATGACCAAACAGCCGTTGATTTAGCTTTTTTTTGAAGAAAAAGTATTCCTAAAAATTTGGAGGTTAGTGTCGATTTTGAACTGTTAATTTCCGAGAGACTGGCATACACTTTAATACTTTTTCTTTATCGTTCTCTACAAAACTTTCTATTAAACATATTCGTTATGATAGTGCCTTTTCATTTTAAAACTCTTTACTATACATTGGGGATGGGGGCATGTATTGTGCTAAGGTCACAGTATTTGCGCAACAATAAGAAGACAAGATGTGGCCGTTATGGTCAGTACAAATGACACATATATATGAGAGAGAGAGAGAGAGAGAGAGAGAGAGAGAGAGAGAGAGAGAGAGAGAGAGAGAGAGAGAGAGAGAGAGAGAGAGAGAGAGAGAGAGAGAGAGTAAAAGGGTAGGATGATTGCAAGTGCAAAGAAGTTTGATTTTAAAATTTCCCCAAAATATCAATTCGCAATATATGGGAATACTGGAGTCCATAGGGCAAACTATTAACACTTTCCCCTACAAAAGTAGCTATATCTGTACATTTACATATGGTTGATAATTGATATAAATGAACTTTACTGGAAGTTGGAAATAAGAAGTGCGTGTTTGTACAAGAAATTGATTTTTGAATTTAACAAAAACATTGACTCACTTTACATGACAGTCTATGAGAAAACTATGAACATTTTTCTCCTACAAAATTAGCAATAACTATTGATTTATAAATGTTTGACAATTGGTATTAATGTATTTGATCGAATAAGGTGATTGAAATTACAATTGTTAACAACAAATATGATATTAGAATTTAACTAAATATAAACTCACGCAACATAGTTTAATTGTAAATTATTGACAATCTTACCCTACAAAACTTGCTATATCTGTGCATTTCATATGCTTGTTGTTAAATATTGACTTTGAAGTTGTAATACATTTCTTGAAAACAATAACCCTCTGTACAACTATGAGCCAAACTATGGATTAAGGTAAACTTTACAGCTGTTGTCCTTTTAACATTCGAATCACCAAGTGTTCTTCAAGTAGTTGATATAATTATTTATTGCGAAGTTTGATATGGGTAACACGTTGCCCTCTCTTGAAGTCCTTCAAATCTGCCACTGGTTTCACGGGAAAGGCCGCCACGACGCAGACTCTTTTCATCGAATTAATTGAAACCTATCACAAAAGTGATGATTTGTAAAGGTTTAGAAGTATTTTTTGAAAGTTCAATTGTCAAATGAGAAATTATATGTAAATAAAGATTGTGAAGAAATAAAAGCGTTATTTCGTATTTCCAGGAAAATATTGACTGCCGTCAAGTTTAAACACTTTGTGAACGTTGTAATAATCCAGTCGAGTTTCAGTTGAGATGCTTCTGCAGATGGTTGGAAACAAGTCGCCTGAATGAAAACATCAGCACTAAAACGACGATTTTAGCCAATGCAAAATTTACTAACAACACGTAACCAAAGGACAGAAAAGTGTAATATGTTTCGCTTGCATATTTCAGGCTCCCGATGCTCATTTGGTTTCGTAAATGTTCCGTGTATAAACAGCCATTGCTATTGCCGGAGCAGAGAGTTTCGTGTGACAAAATGGCAGGTTTGTTTTATACACATATCGAAAATGTTTAGGGGCAAAATGAGAGGATAATGAGCTTGTGTTGTCCATTAGTCATCTGGAAGTTATCAAATAACGAAGGAAAACACGAAGATAAAATACTTGAACTTGGATTGACACACTCCTTTGAGATTAAAGCTCCATAAGCTGTTTGTTTTGTAGTTTCTGTACACTTTCTGCATTGAATCCCTAAACTGTAATTTAATGCCAAGTATTTAGCATATCAACAAAACCTATATGAATATGAACTCTATTGTTATTGTTGAAAATTGTATTCAATTTAATTCAATTGTAAACGATAAACAATGATCACTACACACATACAAGCTGTGTTGACAAAAAGATTACTCGAAATTTCAGCATGGCAAACTGATTAGGGTCAGACATGGTAGTTATATACAGAAGCAGAATATTGAAAAACTTGCCACAAGTTACAGCTTATGTCCCTTTAACAGAGAAATATATCTTCGTCTCGTAGTAATAATCCTATAGTAATAATTTCGATAGATGGCTGATATAAGTTTTAACTTTTTACCAAAAGTTAACTTCTTAGCAGGGAGAATTGGATCTCCACAAACTCTGCATTACTACCACTGTATTGAGGATCAAGTGGTAGCTCGACCTAATCACAGCAATTAAAGTACTTTTTACCGTTTTCTAACATAAGGCTAACACTTTTTTTCCACAAGCTATATATTACTTTATCCTTGGAATGTGTGGACTTCTGGTATTTCTGGCCTGCCTTTGTGCGTGCCTTCGAGACAGTTGTACGCGGTTCAAACCTAGAGATAATGGTATGTAATCTTATGGTATTTGCATCATATCCTTTACACCTGGATAAAAATTACTCAAGTCACTCTCTACATGGTTTTAAATCCTTTTCAAAACTAGGCGTAAAACGGTCAAAATATGGAAGACATCCTGGAGGAATCAATGTTTTCTACAGAGATTCATTACCATTGCATGTTAAGCAAATATCAAGTAGTTCTTAATATCATAAAGCTATATTTCTACAACCATTCCACTGATAATATCCCTGTCATTGTTTTCGCATCTGTTTCCAGTCGTTGATGTTGGAACAAGTGATTCAGAGTGTACACTTGATATCCTTGAACATGAGTACGCACAGTTTCGTAATTTTCGGTTTTACATCTGTGGTGACTTCAATACACGTACTACAAATGAGATAGATTGCCCTGACGAAAGTGTTGCGAAATTTGTCTGCCAAGATGTTATTTTTTCAAATAATGACTCGCCTATCCCAAGTCGTATATCCTGTGATAGAGTTTTCAATAACGCGGGCAGAAGTCTTTTTCAGTTTTGTAAAAATACAGAGTTCAGAATTGTTAATGGTATAGATTGTTCAAAGATTCTGGTAGTGGAAACTTTACTTTTGTTAATGACTCTTGTTGCAGTGTTGTTGACTATTTGCTTACAGAGTCATGTAATTTTTCAACTATTTGTAGTTTTCACATAGGTAACAGGATTAAACCTGATCACCGACCGTTGGTTTTGATCTTTGTGTACTCTCCTGTAGAAGGGACCATTGAGGTTGCTTCATCAGATTTAGGTGTTGATGATCATGTCAACAACGTTGATTGTAGTATTGTTAAATATGCATGGAATGTTGATAACAGACTAATGTTTTTTGAGTGTTGTTGTTTTTGGAGTATTGGGATTCTGTTCAAGCAAGACATCAAGAAGAAGAGTTTGACTCCTTCATTAATCAGAACAGTATTGAACAAGCAGCAAACTGTTTGTTGTCAATGATTAAGGGGAGACCCACATTCGTAGACACTTATCTTTAACCTGATTTTTCACCATTAAAATGAATCTTTAACCCGACATGTAGTATATGTTTGGGTAGCTTGATAACTGAAGATTATAAAAATTGTAAAAATATTTCAAAATCTGTTTGCGTGTGTTGTTTTTGCTCAAAATGTGTGTTTTTGAGTTTTTTCACTTAAAAAAGTGTAAGTACGAGAGGGTGATGGCAATTGGTGAGCCGTTTACTGCAATCGATAGCAGGGTAAGGTGTGTAAAAAACCGGTCTTGGATTTTTGATACTCCGCTTTGTTTTTGCACAATTAGCCTTGAAAGTGAGAAGTGGTGGATTCTGAATAAATTAACGGCTTTTGTCCACGTTTGTCACGATATCTTTGTTTTGGAACATTATCGGAATTCTGAGACACGGTTTTGTAGAAACAGTCACTAACTACAACCTGTGCAAAGATGAGGCTAATCCGTCAACGTGGCGCCAAGTTACACTCTCCAGAAGTTGCGATACATTGCCAAAACGGAACGGAGTAAATCGCAGAAATGTGTATGCGACCCTTGGAGTCGCACAAAGTCAGCTAAAATTCCGGTTCGCTCGCATTTTCGGTGGAAATTCCCAGCCCATAATGAAGTACAGGACTTTTTACACATTTGTCTGAATTTGTGGTATGAATGAAATTATACATGACGTGAAATTGGAAGAAAATGAACACTGAAACGGCCAGTTCGCGGCGTAAGCGTTACGCTTTATTTACACAACTGTCATTCGGAGCTAAATCTGGGGATAATCTTCTTGCTAAATACAAACTAGCGTATTAACTGTGCACTGTAGTGTACCAGTTTAAATTTGATTATCAAGCGAAGAAATGGCTGGCTGCGTATATACTGCGTAAAATTATGTGATTTTGCATGCCAAGTCCGACGACATTGTTTTCCTCTCTTTTAGTTGCGCAATCGATCGTCAAACCGCGTTTTCAGCTTCCTGCCCGGAGAGAGACACGTGACAATGAATTACAATGTGGTACATACCGACAAAGACGAAGTTCATTCAGACGCCGTGTTGTGTACGTTAGCTTTTACGTTCCGTACTGCATGTTGAAGTACGACCACAGTCCGCCTTGAACAATATGGCATGGAGCTAAAAACGGACAGCTACATGAACGCGGTTTCCGGCCTCAGAAGCACCAGTGCCGGGCTAACTTTGTGTTGTGCCAGGTTAACCCATCGTTAGGCTAAACACAAATATAACACCTGACAATATCTGGTATCTAAAATGATTTCCTAATGGCAAGATAAAAAGTTGGCGAAGAACTCAAATAAATCGATTCTGACACGAAACTTGAACAATTCAAAAGCGACTTGTTTTGGCTTCGCGAGTACCATGGAGGCGAGTACCTAAAACAGATGTGAATCTGTGACCACGCTGATATTAACTGAATGCGTCATTCTAAAATCGCGACGGTCGAATTTCGTACAAGTAATGAAATGCGTGAAACTTCAGTCAAACAGTTGAATATCGCGTTGGCTGATATGTGGAAACGAGCATTCGTCGTTCTCCGGTGGCGACTGTACGTTGATCTACTATAATAACGACGATAGACAGACCAGCAGCACGCTGTTTTCAGCGTGATTGAGTTTATTCACAGCATGTTCACAGGAAAAAGTAGTTGCTGATTCGAACAAAGCACGTTCATGGTTGTAAATTTTTTCAAGTTCATGGAAATTATTCTATCATTTTCAATTTTGGTTTCTTTAACTTACCGCATAAGTTTATAATTACCTAATAACAATTCAATCGCATGATTTTAAAGCTATACTGACATGAATTTGTGATGTGAAATATCGCATACTTTTCAATCGAGATTGATTTCGACCCTGGACTTCGACTCACTGCATGAGCAGTCCGCCAAATGAAAGTTCAGTTGATCGAAACAAATTATGTCAGCTGTATGATTAGCTCCGGTACAAATTTAAAAAAAACAAATGCTAGGTCCACATTGTGTTTACATTGTAAATCACAGCATCATTCTAATGTAATATAGCAAAACTGTACGTGCGTTATCCGCATCACGTTCCCTCTGTGCCCGCATAGAATTTACAAAACGATTGGCTTACGTTTCCAAACCGGGCAGAGCAGACACCGGCGCGATTTTCTCGTTATAAAATTTCGAACTATTGCCATATTTCTAATTTCTACTGAGAGGAATGTTGCTCGCCCAACTGTCGAGACAAAAAGACGTCGCAACCATTTTCACAAAAAATATAGAAAACTTGTGGTGACGTACAGGAACGTAATCTTCATTGCATGCTTTACGTGTAAACCGTAACGTAAGCGTTTTAGTTTAAGTTGCCGGAATTCGCTAGGCATTTTCAGACGTAAAAAATCATCTGACATTTTTATCATCAGTCGCAATTAGTTCGGAGCGGGATCAATTTTGATTGTCGGACTTCATTAGGTGCAGACAAACATGTAAACTGTTATCAGAAAAAGACGTAATTTTGGATTTCGGAGTAGCCTGGTTTGATTGGGCGGGGTCAGTTTTGAATGTCAGGCTATACTTTGCATTGAGTCCACGTCATTTGTTAGCGGACACAAATGTACGTTTTGGTTTGGCGGCGATTAATTTTGACTAGTGCTGGACTTTATTTGGCAAACATGTAAAGACAAGGACCTACTACTTGGATTTTCGGCCGTTATTTGTTTTATACGGGAACAGTTTTATTAAATACGTGTCATAGGAAAACGAGGTAAAAATAATTAAAACTACAACGAGCAGCCTCTCTGTTGTGCGCAAGATGTATTACAAGTTTTTATTCGAAGCTCAGTTTAGTCATAGACCCTCTCGAAAAACGGGACAGCCAACTTGTTGAATGAGTAAGCGTTTTGCGTTACATGCAGTCCTCGCTTGCGACCATTTCCAGTTTACACCTTTTCAACGCATCGCAAACTGGAGTTTTAAGCCTGACTGTTACTCTGACAATTTTAACTGTTCTCTCATTCCTGGCCATATGCTTGATATTTCGCTTTTGAGGATCATGCTTTTGCAATCGACGGCTACCTTCAGCATGTTCAGTAGCCGCGACATACTTCCTGCCGGCAGCTGGGAAGAAGACTGACGCATGCGCACTCCTCCGGACGGAATTACGTAATCTACTTACGCTCTTGAAATAGCGTTGACTAATCTTGAAACCGTTAAGACATAAGAAAAACACGGCACGCGAACTGGCCTACAATGTTAATTTTTGTTAAAATCTAACTCATTTCCGAGTGTGTAAGGGTTTCAAACTTATCATCCACTCAAAGGCCATATTAGACAGATTCAAAATCTACCATAAAACAAAAAATGACCAAAATCACTCAAGGAAGGTGGGTCTACCCCTTAAATCCGCTGCTGATGATAAGAAGGCTATGTACAGGTATAGTGGAAGACCTCATAGGAATACAGAATTGTCGACAAATTCATGGTATAACATTGATTGTAAAATGGTTAAACGTATTGTTAATTCACAATTAAATCATTATAGGAACAACAAATCTGTTGGCAATTTAAAAGAATTGAAGAAGCTTAGAATGATTACAGAGAAATTGTCAGCCAAAAGAAGAATATTCAACCAGAGTAATCTAGATAAATTGCTGTCAGCCTCCAGAGAAACAAATACAGAGCATTTCTGGTCGCTTGTGATAGGTGAAGCACCATCACCTTCTGCTAGTATTCACAAGGATGAGTGGTTCAATCATTTTCCTTCTCTGTTAAACACCCCTGGTATAGAAAATGATAATTTTTCACATTTTTACAACAAAATTAAAGACTTTGTTGATGGTTCGAACAGGGTGGCTTAGACTCTAGTATCGACACAGAAGGACTAGAAGTCTTGAATGTACCAATTGCACTCGAGGAACTAGAACAAGCGATCAATAAGTTAAAGGATTAGATGGTGTAACCCCAGGTAGTTTTAAAGAATCTCCACTTTCTGAGAAAAAGTGATTTGTAAGCTTTTTGACGCCGTCTTGGCGACAGGCAATGTTCCAGCAGCATGGGTTGAAGGGGTTACAAAAAGGTGATAAAAATTGTGCAAATAATTACAGAGGAATAACATTGCTGCCCATAATGTGTAAAATGTTTTGTGGAATTGTTGAAAATAGACTCCAGAAGTGGTTAAAAGATAACCATCCAATTGTTGATGAGCAGGCGGGTTTCCGCAAATCATTCTCTACAGCTGATAACATTTTTTATTTTACATACCATTGTATCCAACAATTTAGCACACAGAAAAAGCAAACTTTATGTAGAATTTATTGATTTTGAAAAGGCGTTCGATCGCATTGACCATTATTGTATGTTTTACAAACTTTTAAAGTGTGGCATGAAATGTGAAATTTATGATGTACTTGTTTCCATGTATAAAAAGGTCAAATCATGTGTTAGAAAGTCCAAGGGTGTAACTGACATGTTTGAGTGTAGTTTTGGCGTCCAACAAGGCTCTGTTCTCTCTCCTCTTTTGTTTCTTATTTTTATTAATGACATTGGTCTTACTTTGGCCAATACTCACCAGTTCTCTGGTGTTGAAGTTGGTATTCTAAAAATTATTTATTTGTTGTTGGCTGATGACTTAACTCTTGTCAGTTCTTCCAGAATAGGATTACAACGTCTACTCAATCAGCTTATGAATATTGTTGTAAGTGGAAGCTCTCCGTGAATACTGATAAAAATAAAATTATTTTGTTCAGAAGGGGAGGGTCTCTTTAGAAAACTACGAAAAATGGTTTTATAATGGGCACAGGATATCAGTTACTGCTTTTTACAGTTATTCAGGTGTAGTTTTTTATTGGGTCTTTGGTTCTAATCCCAAAAAGCGCTTGGTGTGCAAGCTAGTTGAGTGCTTTTTTGTTTATCAGGTTCTTTGTTTAAATTTGGTACTCCTCCAGTGAATATTGCTCATAAGCTTTTTGATACAAAAATACTTCCGATTTTACAGTATTGTTCGGAAATTTGGGGTTTTCATCCAGCCACAGGAAAAAGTCCATAACAAAATGTTGCGTTCTGTTTTGAAATTATACAATAATACATCAACATGTTCAATGAAGGGTGAGCTTGGTCGAGTTTCCATGTATGTATACAGGTATTGTAAAATCACCAAATATTGGCTGAGATTGTTAAGAATGGATAAAAATAGAATAGTTTTCAAATGTTATGAGTTGCAAACAAGTAAGATAGATGTACAGCGTTTTAACTTTTGGGCAAAAGATGTCGAGTTATTACTTCAAATCTATGGCTTTGGAGAGGTATGGTAATCCCAAGGTGTTGGTGATGAAGTAGATTTTTAAAAATATTTAAAGTAAGATTTTTAAAAATATTTAAGCAACGATGTATAGATATGGAGATACAGCAATTGTCAGAGCATTCAAGAGAAACCAGTAGATTGTATCTATACTCCACATTTTAGAAGAAACTTTGACTAGGACCATACTTGTTACACCTTGAAAAACCTGTGTTCAAGTTCGCTGTCTGCAAATTCAGAACCTCAGCACATTCTCTTAAAGTAGAAACAGGACGACGGAACAAAAACCCACGTCCAGATAGAACATGTGATTTGTGTTCCATGAACCAAGTGGAAGATGAATTCCATTTTTTACTTGTATGTCCCAAGTATCAAGATCTGAGGGCAAAGTTTATATCACGCTATTATTAAAACCCAACTGTTTTATATAAGTTTACGTTGTTGATGTCGGCAGAAAATTTAAATACCCTAAGACAACTTAGTAGATATATATTTTTTGCAATGAATCATAGAGACAACTATATGAGTAATATAAATTACACTTAAGGCCAGGAAGAAAAAATAAATTGTTCATCGGAATCGCCGCTTCTACTTTGGCATATTTGGAAATTTTTTTTTTTTTGATCCCGGCAAATTCTTACTTCCGCATTACAAATATTTTTAGTACTGCCGCTGGTGGCGCCCTACACTGTGTCGGGTTTTCGCGGGCACGGGATTTTGAATGAGACTTCATACGTGTTCGGACTTAGTTGACCGCCAACATGTTGTTGTGACGTCTGAATTTGGCGAATCACGACGCAAAGTGGGTCGATTTGGCCAGAAATTTGCTCGTTTTGTAAAGGTTAGTACATGTCACATCATGAGTATTAATTTGATCGCTAACATTCGACGTGATGGCCAACAGTTAGTTCCAGAGACGCTATTCAGTGTTTGTCCTGATATTACGTTCGGCGATTTGTTCAACAAGATCGTGACAGCAGATATAGATGGACGGTGCATCCGATTGAATGAAAATTGCATCGAAAGTATAAAAATTTACGGCAATGACAAAACACATGGTTGCGTCGATGTTAAAGTACGATCTGAATGATGACTATATAACTTCACTCCGATCACAGTACAGTGTTGTTAGACCATTGTGTAAAATGTGTATATGCAGTGGTAAAGAGGCCAAAACATGGGGCCAAAGTAAAATGAAAAAAACTCAGATGCTTGGTCCCACCACGACAATATTAAAGGACAATACTGAATTGTTGAATTTCAGTGATTTGCTGTACATATCAGTTTTATTCTGAGAGAATTTTGAAATGCTCAGAATATGTTGTGCAAACACTAACTGTGAATGTAATGGCCTATGTTATTGTTGGGAAATATAGTATTGAATTCAGTTACCAGTATCAGTGTTTCTTGTCTGAGATATTTCTGGTAAAAAGGGAAACAATTATCTTGCCTTGTCTGCATGTGTGCAAAAATGCCAGAGAACCGCGTTTACCTTCGGCCTAAAAAAAAATATAAAAAAAAATTTTCGCTCGCCGCTCCTGGGACTTGGTCCAAAAAATCCGATGAACAAGATTTTTTTTTTCTCTGGCCTAATCTTGTCGTCTGTTCTGTAATTAGCTTTCTTGACCTGTTATTATTGTAAGTTACTTTTTCCCCGTGACCCATGTACGATATAACTTACGTATTTGTACATTTTGGCCGGTGGCCACAAGTACTAGTAACATAAACTTGACTCTTGATAACGATTTGAGATTCACATGTATAGACATATATGAATGGTCCTTTAAATTAAAGATCATGAACAGATAAGTCTATCGTAGATCGTGCCCGACGTTATTTGAATTGTGATTTTGCTGCTCTATGCTAATCGATAACAGCATCACGGGAGCGCGCAGCTAAAAGTGAGATCATAGAATCTCACCCCCCCCCCCCCCCCAAGGACCTGGGATCAGATTTCTCACACTCGTTGGGGATATTTTGTCTCACACTCGCCTGCGGCTCGTGTGAGACAAAATATCCCCAACGAGTGTGAGAAATCTGATCCCAGGTCTTTGGTGTGTGAGATTCTTTTTCTCACATGACCAAAAAATGCGTTAAATTCACATTGGACATGTACAGCATTATCCAAATCGTGACAAGTCTGTACTTTGACCTGCTTACTTTGTAGTTCTGGTCTGTGTGTTACTCGTCGTGCCATTGGATAACATTTTGCGCGTGGAACAAAACAGACTGTTTATCATCCAATCAGAGCTCGTGTAATATTTACTGCAGAGTGTGGGACGGTTTCTGAGAGTGTGGGATCGATTTTTCCCACACTGTCGATCCCGCCTCCAAGTGGCCAGGAATGTGAGAAAAAATATCCCCAACGAGTGTGAGAAATCTGATCCCAGGTCCTTGGTGTGTGAGATTCTTTTTCTCACATGACCACAAAATGCATTAAATTCACATTAGACACGTACAACATTATCCAAAATCGTGACAACTCTGTCGTCTGCCACTGTACTCTGACCTGCTTACTTTGTAGTTCCGGTCCGTGTGTTACTCGTCGTGCCATTGGATAACATTTCGCGCGTGGAACGAAACGGACTGTTTATCATCCAATCAGAGCTTGTGTAATATTTACTGCAGAGTGTGGGACGATTTCTGAGAGTGTGGGATCGATTTTTCCCACACCGTCGATCCCGCACTCCCAGCGGCCAGGAATGTGAGATCATAGAGTAGTGTCCACTTAACAACGAGCAAAACAGTAATATGTTCGTCAAACCTCATATTATGTTTCATCGATTTTGTTTCTATGGTAATTTCGACAGATGGCGACGAAAACAATGAATGGGCCCCAGATGTATTAGTTCGCCGAAACATGGAAGGGGGTACGACAAATACAGTTGACAATCGATGTTTTCAGGGAGACGTCCAATTGGCAAGTGGTCAAGAAACAGTCGTTGACCATCGTATGCCCATTATCTTCGGTGCATTGCCAACCTACTATGGACAACATGACCCAGCCAGATCTCTCCGGCCTGTTGACAGTTCACAACAACCTTCTTCCCACTGGCCACCAATGACCATCGAAGCAAACCGTACGGAGGGCCAGCAGGATGCGCGTTCATCTGCAGTTCCGGTGCCTGGGTCGGAGACAACGTCATACGAACATTCGAGGGGAGTTCATCAACGAGATGTTGACGAATATGAACTTTTTCGTACGTTACCGACCTACGAAGAAGTGATGCGACAAAAACAGGACACAGCCAGTAGCACTGCGCCGAATTAACATCTTTGATGAATTTCAGTAAACTGTTTGTAATTGATTAACATTACCATACAGAGCGTTGTTGCTGTATTTTTGCCGCAGAAAAACGTACTTTTTAAGTACAAAAATAATGAAAACGTTGTCAAGTGTACCACCTCTTGTTTGCTCACAGCCAACTTGTGATGATAAATTATTACTTCCTCATACCGTAAGTTTTTATCTTTGTTCTATAATTTTTTATCAGATACATCGATCTTTAATCGGTAAAGTGTGTTTCAATTTGTCAATACTTTGTGATCAAATAGAAATCGAAATTGTGTTCTACAATCGAAGAAAATCGTGTATTTATGACAAACAACAAGTTAGGGTTAGCCAGTGGTCGTTGCGGTGGCACAGATAATAAGTTTGACATAAAACAAACTGTTCCTTCATTGACCAAATTCGTCAGGTTGATTCTGAGAATCTAGCTTTCCAAAGGTCTTTCGTTAAGGTATAATGCGCATTCGGTACAGATTCGGACTCTCAAACTTTTATAATTTTTTTCTGATCTACAACTTGTTGGGGCTCATTTTAAATCTCTTCGAGTGAGAAAAATTGTCACCGTCTTAGCTTTTCCGGAAATAAAAAATTATTTTTCCTCATAAAGTTAACACAGACGTAGCGGCCATTTTTAATTTCAAATGTATTCAATATATTCAGTATTTCAAATATTTCTTCATTGACAAACTTTGTACGGTGACCCTTGATTTTTTGTTCTTGATTTGGTAAGATAATAGTTGAAAGATTCATTGAGGGAAGTTTGGGCAAAAGTTTAAGTGTTTAACTTTCGAGGCGAGTATTACCTTAAGTGGTGGAAAGGCTATTTTGGTGCCAATTCTACAAGATTTGAAAACAGCAGCAGTGATGCTTGAATCGTGATGGTTTTCTCAACATTTAAACTCACACGAAGCATTCTTTTAAGTACTTAACTATGTTCTTGTTGTACTAATCACATAATTTATCATATATGAATTTATGAACATGATATTTCAGTATTATGCAAAATTTCAGAGGCGGTTTACATTTACAGTTTTGTACTTTCTGTTCACAGTTTTCTGTCTCTTGACATTAAACTACGTACATCAACGACATAATATATTTACACTATCAGTTAATTTTTATTTTCATCGAGCTACCCTTATTCTAAAGTTCCAATATTATAGTGACTTATAAGCCCATTGAGATGGTGACCACTCACCGATGATGTTGTATCATTATTTAAATGTAAATGTTGAGTCATGTCAGACGTCACTCTTACGAATAAATCTACTACTACTACTACTGTTACTACTAGCATGTGTGAAGGACTCCCTGGCCAATATTCGCATGTAATTTCAATTGCTATTGATATTTGCTATGCAGTATCTCTACACATCAACATATGCTGAAGGCACTTGCTTTATCTTAAATAAAGTAAATGGCTTTGTTTGGTGTTAAATTCTACCTGTCGCCCTTACCACACAGTAGTTCATTATTATCTAAGAGGGAGGGCACATATTTGAGTTCGACATTAAAAGCAACCCTAGATATGCACGAATTTCAACCATAATGGGGGTTGTATCGCAGTGTGTGTCTGTGTCCCTCAGCTACGCCTTATGTTTACCATCTAAAGGGTATTAGCATTTAGTTATCTGAAGTACGGGGAGAGCCATTTGATTTTTCGGAGGGGTGGCTGGAGGAAATGTGTATGGCAGCATTTTTTTCTATTGTCTGTCCTACATCATTTTTCCACATGTGGGAGCAATGCAATTTTGTTTTCGTGATTATCAATTTTTTAATATGCGGTTCTTGAGTTATCGACAATTACATGTCGCTGGTTAACAACTGCACATCTAAAATAACAAGTAGTATTCTCTGTGAGCACAGCACAGATGACATTTAATTAGAGGACAGAGATTGTGTAAAACAAAGGATTGTCTCTAATGAATTCTTTATTCAAATTAAATAGTAAAACAATCGCAAAAAATACCAGAGCATCTTGTGGAGATAAACAGCAAAAAAGTAGTGTAATGAATTCTGCCATATGTTTTAAATTATCACTACACTGAGTAAGTCCATTGACAACATCTCTATTTCAGTTTTGATCATGACAATGTTTATTGCAACATAAACCATAAAATGTGTTTGCCAGTGCCACAGACAAATAGAAAGACAGACTAGCAACGCGGCATGCCTTTTGTTCCATGGTCGTCTCGGTAGACTATGGCCTTTTCATATTAAAATGAGCTTCACAGGTGTTAGATTTTTTGGAAACTTTGTTCGTGGTTGATAATTGTACGAGATTATGCGAAAAGTACGACGAGATGGCATCGTGCTGCCAGTCGCGTAGCAACCATACTTACTTTGTGAGCTCTCAGGGCAGAAACACTGCTTCACGCCAATCAAAACATAACACGCCAGCAGTTTCATAAACATGTCCTTCCTTGACGAACGTGTAAAAGACGGTATGACTGACCGTAAACCATTGAGTAAAACCAGACAGTATCGATAAAAGACTTTCAAATTTGGTTCAAACACACTCATTATATATTCATGAAAATGTGAGAGGAATTTTTGAAATAGTAAAACTCACTTTCTCGAAGCTCAAATCGTTCTCGTTGTCGCCAGCATGCCAATTTTGCTCAGCGCCACACGACAACGACAATACAAACTTTCCCGAACATACTTTCGCTTAAAAATTGGCAAAAATCCGAATACTACCGAAGGGTGCATGGTCGGCACTCTTCGGAAAAGAGAGGCGGGAGCGACCTGAGGCGAGGCGAGAATGGAGGCTTACGTAAGCGCTTCACACCTTGAACAATACCCGTTGCTAGTCTGTTTCTCTATTTGTCTGTGCCAGTGCGTAGCCTTTTGTGAAACGAGTTTTGACCTAACTTTTGGTCTGCTTTAATCAGTTTTTCTCAAGACACTACTAGATCATTTTTTCTTCTTCTTCATTTGCCGACAATTTTTTTTCTAAAAATCCTCCAGCCCCCTCCCCCAAAATCAAGTGGTTCTCCCCTCGTGGCTGTAATCCAACAACAAGGGCTTGTCGGAAGGCGGGTTGGCAAAAGACTCACAGGTTGCTATACATTTTACCAGACAACAAGCATATGGGACAAATATTTGACTGCAGATTGCATGTAGCATACAAATTCATCATCGCCTTATACCTACTTGTAACTTACCGTACCATTCATCAAATTAAGAAGGCAGTTGTTTCCGATCCCACTCTAACTCATCCATCCACATAGATAACGCAAGAATTTAGTAAACAGATAAATATGTCATCTACGTTTAGACAAAAAAATCTGGTCATTATAGCCGAGGGATTTGCCTTTTCACAAATCGTCAGAAAGTTGAACGAAAAAGCACTTGTGCGATTGTTGTTCGGTATCATCGGTGCCTTACGTCGTCAAATTTAAACAAACATGGAAATTGGTGTCAAATAACGGTGACCTAGTACCTGTTATGATTTTATTTCTTTTATTTGGTGTATTTTCTTTCACTAGACTATAATTTAAGTGATGTCATGGTAACAACAAATTCCACTCAGTTTGCATACAGCCATCTTGAAAGAATGCTGTCCTTTTCTTCTGTTGTTTGGCCTAAATGGCTATGGACGATATATTTTTCGAAAATGGTATCAAGGTAAAAAGTTGTCAATTTACATAAATGGTAGACATGAGAGAGGTGGCTTTTCGTCAGCTGCATTGTGATCCGATGAGAATACTAGCATAATGACCATGATCTTATTATTTCTCACAAAAAGTGGCTTCTCTCTACTTAAAGCACAACTCAAAAGATAACATTTCAAAAAACCTGCGAAAATTATATCCCTGAATAAGTTTCTCTCCTTACTCCATTTACTATGCATAACCATTTACCAGCTTCCGTTGATGAGAACTGATTTTCTTGAAAACTCTCGTTAGCAAGAAAATAACAGTTGTAATGATTGCTTTAGATTACTATTTATGTCTGTGTTTCTTATCATATTTTAATTGTCACAGTTCTTTTGTAAAACAAAACATTTGCTACAAAGCTAACTTGTTAGTTAGCCCTGTTATTTCTGCCGTCGTTGGCTGTTGGTCATCGCCATTCGCACTATTCCATTTACTGATGCTGTGATTGTTTCTATTGCTGACATTGACTTCTCCCCTTGAACTTTTCACCATGATGATGTTGTTGCCGCTGTATTGACGCCAATATCAATTTTCTGGCATTTGTCCACTAACATTTCCACTGAATTGGCGCAAATGTCTGTCTGTAGAGATTTATCCACAAACATATCCACGTTCTTGTCTTCCTTTCTGTCTGACTTGTGCGTTCTTCTGTGAATTCACAATAATTTGATCGTTCCGATGAAGGCAAAAAATGGAAAAGAGAAGTCATATTACAGTGTGCCAAATTTTCGAAGATGAAAAACTGAACTAATGTATCATAGTGGAACAAGAAAAAAACTGCGTTTTTGATCCTATATTACCTTTTCTTCTTGATTTTATGGGTTCTCTTTGAATTTACGCAGTACTCGCAGAATCAAAATCATATTACTGAGTTTCAGACAGAATTGTCCATTTTAAGGGACAAGAGAGCGTCCATTATACTTTAAGGTATTTCACACCTCGAACATGAAAGACTTCAACTTTTGTTAACAAGGCAAACATTCAACCATTGTCTTTCAAAATCAAGAATAAAAATCAGGCTCGCCGTGCAATTGTTGGCACTAGAGAAACAAAGTGCCCAATATTTATCGATATTTGAAATTCAAAATGACCGCAATCCCTAATCCCGATTATACAAATGTGTACCCGATTGCATGTCAGTCCGTTTTGCAGATATTCGGGTTGAACTAACTCAGTAGCAGGCGGACAGACAGGACGGACAAACCACCGCGCAGGAGGAGAGGCATCTGTATGATCTGTGCAACGAGGTGCGTCGGTGAACACGGGAACTAATGCACCACAAAGCAAGCGGTTGTTTATTATAACTCAAGATGCTCGCCCTTGTTAATTAAATATCATAACTTACAACTAAAAAGCATCATCATATGTCTATGTCTCTGTAGGGTCATCGAAAGTAATCAGCTTTTTTCAATGACACTCTACTCACATGCCAAATGTCTCCCCTTCCTCCAGGGTCTCGGGAAGTCTTTTGTTTCTTGTCTCCGGTAGAAAGAGTGCCAGCACTCCTGCTATCACTGACGTCACTCCCATGATAATGAAGGGCATGGGACTCCAGTACACCTCGAGCAAGACGACGAAGGGCGATATGATGCTACCAACACGAGCTGACATGGAAGACACACCCATGCCCGCATTCCTTCACGCCAGAAATTTAGAAAATGAATTGAATTGAAAACGGTCATTTTATAACATACGCATTTGGCCTAGGACATTACTTCGCTGGTAGGTCAATGCTAGATCAAAGGATCAGCGTCATTATGTGCCAAACATATGGCACAATCATCTTAAACTTGACTTGCAAGTAACGAGCTTGTTATTAATGGCTACTGTCTACATTTAAGAACTTTAGTTTCATTTAAATTTACACCAATTTTATACATTGTGATATATATATTTTAGATTTTCTCCAATAAACAGCAAGTCTTCCCAAAGCAAAATAAAAAAGACTGTATTCCAGCGAATACTTGAGTATATCTTTCATCTGGTTGTTACATAAACAGATGACTTGTCCGTCTGTGTTTTAGTGCGAAATTCATGGCTATGTGTCCCAATCAAGAGATACTATTGGCTCTAACGGTAGTCAATTTCACTGACCAAAATGTCATCTTTTGTCTTCTAAACTTTGTATCTACGATGAGTTTGTCTCACCTGACAACCGTCGGATATATTTCTGCGCCATATACGAACACAATAGCGAACACTCCAGCAATGCATAACTTGGCGACCATCGCTATGGCAACAGTTAGTTCAACAATGTCTACGTTCAGAAGAAACGAATTGTGGTTAAGCATGATATCAGGAAACAGTATGTACTTTTGCCGTATACTTTGTCTTCCTTTTCACGGCCCTGCAGGGTGATATATTTATCCATTTTCTTACTTTTCATTTAAATACATTCCCGATTTTGATTTCTATCCCTGTTCCCTTCCTGGGAAACAGTATGAACATGATTATTATGATTGGTAGACACATAAAATTGCACTCAACATTTGCTTGTTTATTTATTTGGATGTATTTGAAAGTAAACTTACTCGGAAGAACGCTCAACATTAAAGAAACGCCACCGAAAATTGCCATACTAGAGAGTGCCCATCGTCTTCCAATCATTTTCATGAGCCACCAAGCCAAGAAACGTCCCGGGATCTCAACGGCTCCAGCGATAAGGAAAGTGACGTATGGATTGCTGCCAAGCTGGTCGGTGTTCAGAGATATACCGTAGTAAACAAAACTGCAAGAAAACCTTTGAAAAAAATGTGCGAGCTCAGAAGCGTGTTCATGGATATACCTCAGTAAACAAAGCTGCTATGAAACATTCGAAAAAATGTGCAAACTTAGAAGCTTGTAAAATGATATACCTTAGTTGAGGTAAAATGTGCCTCGGGTATTGAACTCAAATTTGCATTATATTTCCAGACAGACCATTTGTCTGGGCTCATTTCGAAGTTCACAAAGTGAAAAATTTTGTTCGCCGTCGTACTTTTTCAAATCCAAAACGCATTTACTTATTTGTTCATCTTATTTTAATTTATTTTTTACCAATAGCGTTTACGATGGGATGGCACCCATTTTGAATCAAATATCGGCGGACTTAAGGTAATTTGTTGCCATAGTACCAACATTTGCACGGTGACCCCCGATTTTTATTCTTGATTTTGAAAGAGAATGGTTGAAAGGTTTCTTGAGGAAAGTGTGAGCTATAAGTTTAAGTTTCCATTTTAGAGGCGCATACTACCCTAAGCTGAAGGAAAACCTTCGAGAAAATGTGCTTGCAGTTTTGTCGTCTGTATGAAATAAATGTTTAACTTCTATTTCCAAAGTTGCTTCAAAATTGTACGTCTTTCAGTACTCTATTTAAATTAAAATACAAACAATACAAGGTCTCTGATTGATATCAATACGGTGATCAATGTCCTACCAGTTAAAACACATCAGCAGGGTTCTCCTGCGTAGATTTGGAGTCTTGAACAAGTCGAACAACGTGGAACGACGCACCTGTCGGAGAATTAAAATGGCAAAAGTGGAGAACAATATAGATACTTGAGAGGGCAAAGAGTTGAGGTGAAGATTTTGATAAAGTCCGTCTGAGTTATTCTTTTTAGCAAAACTGATGTTAGTGCTTTAAGTCAGAAGGGCAGGATCGAGAAATGCAACCGCCGTTCTCATGTGGAACAAAAATAAACATGACAACGGAGTTCCGATGATATTATTTGATAAATAAGCTTATCTTTACTAGTTAAATTCATGGACTCGGGTTTCATAAAGAAACGACTTTCAATGCTCTTGCAAAACAGCTATGAGTTTCCAATGCGCAGCAGGTCCCTTCTGCTGTAAGTAACGTTTGTATTTTGCATACTGACACGTCATTCATCCCTACATCCTCACGTCACCTTTCTGTCTTCGTCGGATTCCATGGACTTTAATTCGACTTCTTCAGATTCAAATATATCCTCAGGTAGAGTTGTATTATTGAACTTGGCGAATCTCTTGAGAACTTGCTTCGCTCTGTAGTATTTGTGTTTTCGCATCAGCCACATTGGTGTCTCCGTAATGATACTGCAATATGTGGTATACCGATAATTGCCCCTTGATAAGTGCATTTTAGTCTACTGTTAATATTTTGTCAAATGCTGGGCAAAACACTTGCAAATTGTTACTGCTTTTGATAACGAGACGCACATTTTTGAAGAAGTGAATGTGTTATTAACCATCTCACTACGGTGAAAACATTGGCGAAATTATTATTTTTCTAAATCCTTAAATGTCAGACTATAAACAATGAATTATAGAGGGCCGGACAAGCATGTTTCATGAATAATTGTGAATTATCATGTCTGTGGTAGACAGTGTAGCTGCCTTCTAAGTATTTAATAGTGTATTCATGTATACCGACATCGTATGCTTCAATTTATTTTATGCTGTGGTTATTCGGTTCTGTCATTACACTATGGCTAAGTATATTGATCACTGATGAATTTTCATGAACCACCCTGATGTGGGCGTAGGGGTATGACAGAAAGAGGGACAGAACGCAAGATAATAATTAATTAAATGTGGAACTTACAATATTGCCGGAAGATAGAGAATCCAAATAAGACCGACGATCAATTGAATCCGTCTCCAGTTACCATTGCACAAATACGCTATGGCTCCGTATAACACGTAAAACACGCTGAAAGCAACGTGCATCATTGTGCCGCACATGGTTCTGTATTGAAGTCCTAACATCTCGACAACTATCGTAGAAAATAAAGGGGGTTTTAAGGACACCGAGGTTTCTGACAAAAGTGTACAGAGGGCTTTCTCTCAATAAAGGTCTAAATTGGAGTTCATCTAACTTTCTGTTTTATTAAAATTAAAACGTTTCGGACACTTTGACATCGAATCGTTACATCCCTCGATTTATAATCTTTACGATGATGGTATGATTGGTTTTCGTTTCAATCATTGCGACGAAAAACATGATCTTTTCATAATGTGAGTTTTTAATTATATTTGACACAAATGTATGGCAATCGTGTAACATAGGAGGTTTCACATTACACAGCGAACATATACTTTTGAAGAGTGACAATCATAAAAACCCTAAATCGCAATGCATATAGTTATCGGGATAATAAGCAAGAGAATTAGATTCGTGATTGACAGGTGGTCAATTTCAAAACTCACCTATGACGTTTCCTGTCACGAACAGCGAATGGGGAAACGCGCCGAGGAAGAACTGTCCCACGACGAAGAACGGATAATTGGGTGAAAATGACGTCACTACTGCGGTTATTATGACAAGAACCAAGTTGATAAGGAAGATTGGTTTCCTTCCAAAACTGGAATGAAGATGTGATTCATAGGTCAATAATGATATAATCGGTCAATAATGGTGTAAGTGAGTCAGTAATGGTTTAATCGGACAATAATGGTACTAACGGTCAACACTTTTGTCGTCGGTTGATAACAACGGTATCACCATACCGCAGACGCTGTCATCGAACAACTGATTTATTGCTTTTAACTTTTTCATTGAAGTGATGCTAAATGTCACAGTGTTATCGCAGTGTAATTTGTCATAATATATTTTTTGGGGTATGACGGGAATTTTTAAAATTAAATCGACCGGATAAAATTCGACGTCTTTGACGACCACCTAGTTACACTGTTACAGCTGTGTCAATGCCATAAACAGTAAGCCGTGACCATATATATTTATTCCGCTATTGTCTCTCAGAGTAAGCTGTCACAAACGATGTATTGTTTGTTACATATTTCAACGTTGACACATGAAGGTTTATTACTTGGACGCGTTTCAAGGTTCAAGACCCTGACACTGAACGATCACGTTACCGGTGTACTGTGGTCATAACGGCAATGATATCTCTTGAAAATATTTCTGTACAGATGCAGAGTTGGAGAAATAAGAATGTTGTGCCAAAGACAGAGTCCATATTATATGTTGCTTAAATCGGCCGTAGCTTTCGGAAAAACAGACTCCGTGATAAAGGACATTGCTTTGCCAGGATGAAAGGGCATTGTCGAATACAAATTAGTGAACCGAATGCGTTAGCGTACCATAAACTTAAGTTATAGCGGCTCATAAAAGCTGGTCTCACAGTCCTATTTTTCATACAGAGTGGACCCCCCTCCCCTTCACGAGTGCTGTCGAGCAAAGTCCACCACCATTTACATCTGCTGATATTGGCGAAACATGATTTTTATGGTTAATTTATTGATACAATTCAACCTTAAGATAACACAGAAGGTGATAGTATCTGTCAGGTAACGATTATCACGTGCATTGTTTCCTCACTAGATCATACTCGCTGAAACCTAGCAATAACATTTCTGCAATTAAACGATGTCACGTGATGATGACGCGCTGCGACGATTTCATCACTATGTCTCGCAGAAAGAACTGAGAAATCCTAATTTTGGTTTCGTGTTACTTACATATCGGAGAGTTGTCCAAATATGATGACTCCGACCAAGTTCCCCAGCGGCACGATTGATTTAGAGAGCTGTTTCAGCCAGTCATTGTTACAGACCAGGTCATACTATATAAAAATAATAACATCATATTGAAATAATGTCGTATTCTGCGGTATAATTCTTGATCACCGACTAATTACTATATTTAGAATGATTGTGCTGTTTCAAGGCCACACCACTGATGTTTTTTGAGTAATTTAAGAGATTCCGTGGGTGTGATGTATTACATTAATAGTTCTGTAAATGACTGACGAAGATGTTGGGCCATATATGCAGCGTCCCGGAAGATAGATAACTGGAGATTGTAATGAGGCCAATATTTGGCGAATTGGCTGTTCGTGAAGTGATGCATATTCATGCATAATATTCATGGTTAACCAATGAGCTACAGGCTTCCGGGACCGTTGCAAATTGCCAGAAGCTGTTCCGTGAATATTCTCGGATTTCATAGTTATGGATCCTTTATTTAGCAACATGTGTTGATTTGCATTCGAAAATATGCTGCTTTCTTGTTTCATCCGCCCTCGTTGCTCAAAAACATTGCCCTACATCAATAATACCCCAGCCCCAATTAAAATGTAGACAAACTCTCTGGCATGCTAAAGGGCTCGTTTGGCCGATAATAAGCATTGTAATTCCTTTAAAAAACTGTCAATATCATCAAAAGGAAATCGAAACAAATATTCTCACAAATGAGATAAAAAGTGTAACTTTTAATAAAACGATCCAAAAGATATCCAATTTTATAACAATATCCATTACTGATATACAACAAACTACTGATATTAAACAAACTTTTTAAATCATGACAAGGGTAGAAGGGTTACCATTTCGGAAAGTTTGCCAAAGTTCTTGAGATAAGTGTGTAGTGTGACCTGCTTTACGCCATGACATCTACAGTGCCCTTTTTGACAGGCACTTGTGCGTTATGGTCTCGGCCTTCGCGTGGCTTAAGGTATCGTGCGCGTCGGGGACGTTTATTCTGACTCTCAATATTACTTTAGACTGCCACTTGTGAGCGCTCATTTTTAAGTTCAAGGAATACCGAAAGCTTTCAACTCCTTAGATTTTTGAAAATCGAAACTTAAATTTCCCCCATAGAGTTACTGTGACACAGAGATGGCGACATTTTTGAATTTCAAACATCGGTAAATTTAAGGTAATTAGTTTCCAACATTTGCATGGTGACCCCTAATTTTTATTGTTGGTTTTGAACGAGAATGGTTGAAAGTTTCCCTTAGACAAGTTTGAGCAAAACTCTATATCTTTAATTTCAAGGCGCGTACTACCTGAACAGTGACGAATCGTGAATCTCAAATGTATCGCCAGCTCATGCAGTCGGCAGTCGCTCCCAAGCCTTCCGGCTCTTGGCTATGGTCAAAAAAGGATTATGATTCGTACTATTCTACGACACTTGCCTCACTGGCTACGTCTCTATTTTAGGAAAATTGAGGAACTTTGACCAGTATACACCTACAGGAGCTCATTAAATATCTCCAGTAGTTCATGTACACTTATTTATTTTCTTTAAGTTACTAACATCTCTTTTCCCTATGAATAAGGAATATACAGCATTTGCCTCTTGAACATTTGTGTTAGTCTCGATTATGGGTATGAAATGTTATATCTTATTGCCTGAATACATGGGTTTATGTGCCCGAGAGCAGGTGACAATTTGCCCGACGCCAGGAGGGCAAATTGTCTCCTGCTGTGAGGGCACATAAACCCATATATTCAGGCAATAATATTTTTATTACACGCCTCTTCTCAGTTAATGCTATATGACATTTAGTTACATGCAGGGCATTTTCAAACAATTTTACCATAATCGACCAGCATCAAAGAGAATTTTAACGAAAGTCAAAATAGCAGTGCGCGCATGGATATTTTACATCTAGCGTGAGGCGTCTACTTTGACGTCGAAAACGTCGAAGGGCTTCATTGGACCGGGTAACAATGGAAACCGGTCAGTACATCGTTCACCGGCCCGCTAACTTCCCGGATGTTACTATCCAAATCAATGCGCTGATTTGTATTCACATCGAGGCATGTAATAAAAGATATTAGGAAAATTGCTTTATTTCACAAATGACTAAAAATTAAAATACCGTAATGAGAACAAGAGATACTTTTGTAATTTAGTGTGTTAATTCTTTCGAGAAATTTTACGTTAAACTTACACGAGATCAGAACAATGTTATCAGCATTCCCCATACTCACCTCCAACACAACGGTGTTTTCATACCACGTTTTATCATAGACCCATCCCTGGTCGCAACTGACAGTCTTTTCGCTTCCAGACGAGCAGATTTCGTCCGAAATCCCCTGCGAAACGTTGACGTCATACCGTCGACATTTGTCCCAAGAAACGTCTCCCCCTTCCAGGGAATAGGGAATGGTGCAGTTCTTCAGTGGTGACTGGTCGACATAAGTCTGATTGTCGTATACTTTACAGTAGTGGTCAGCTGAAGCGCTGTAGAAGGTGTTGCCCATCTGGTAAAATGCAGTGCTGCCGCCAAGAATCCAGATAATAGCATACTGCAGTTTTTGATATCGGCCGAAGGCACCGACCGTGTTGATGACCTCTTCAAATTGCTTCATTTCGGCCAGAAGGCGTCGACATCAGACCGCAGAAACAAAACCGTGCTCTGTTTACCAGTGTCTCACTTTGATGCTATCGAATTCAAGGCGGCCAGCAATTCTTGCATTGAGGCTGCAAATGTGACAAGCCTTCGAAAGGATCACACGATATCAATTGTTCCTTATCACAGATTTTATTGTTGATGACGACTTTTCACCCCTAGTGAACGGTCTCTGATTGATTGCTTCATAGTATATCGTGGTACATGTACGGCTTTGAATACAGTGAGCGATCGCAATGATTAAACCGAAAGAAAATCGGCAAACCTTCTTCGTAAAACTTATGTATCGTAACAGAAAATGTGTACCTGGCAATACAAAGAAAAAAACAGGACAAAAAGAGTCCCATAACTGCAACTTTTACAACATAGTAAATATGCCAAGAAACTGTGATGATAGTGTGGTCCAAGAGCGCCACCACATTGGACAGAAGGGCATTGTGTTTTTGAAGATACCCGGTGTATGAGCCAAGGCTGATTCAGTGGTTTGAATGCATGATTAAAATGTGTGGAAGCGCTAATATTCGCAGTATTATGTTAACTTGAGCAAATGATCTGGATACACAAATACCATGTCACAACGTGTCATTTCACTCAATTTACACCAAATCGCGTAAGTTTGAATGATATCGGTCGTGTTGTGTTTACAGCTTGATAACATTTTGAACCGGGAATGTTGACAACTGCTGAGCACGTGTCTCATCCGTGGGAGCAAAGGCTAGAAAACTATTATATACTTTAACTTGAATCCGATGATGTTCAAAGTGATTGAAAGCATACGTTACTTCCGCCATATCCATTGACACAATTTGGAACAAAGCTTGCATGGTACTCTTTTGTATATCAAGTTCGATTCTATTAGAAAATTTTGAGGCCAAGGACAGCTGTATTTCAGAGCCCAACTTAGTACGCTTTTTACAAGAAATGTCCGAGTTCATGGGTTTTATCAAAGCTTGCAACTGCTAACCGAAAGTTTATTTCATTTTTTTTCCTCTGTGTCCTTTGAAACCACCGAGGTATGTCTGTTCTGCACGCCTGCATTAAGTTAGTCCACGTGTTCCAGGTGGTCCCTGCCTTTTAGTCAAACTTGAATATTAATATGTTTGCGATGTCCGGAGGATACGGCATAGAACAGCCCAGGTGATTTATGATAGTGGACAATGATTTGATCACTCGATAAAGCCCGTGAATACAGCGTTGTCTTGGGTCGAATGCCACACTGCACTTTTTAGGAGTTTGCGACGGACTTCTCTTATCTGTCACCTACGAAGTAGACTCGGTCAAGCTGTGTGACAGGAAACTGTGACCCTGACCAAAGATACCTTAGGGTAGTAATTTACGCGTTCCTGATTCCGAGAGATTATACACTTGAGCTTCACATAACCATTTGATTATTGCATCATAAAAGCTGTTTTTCACTTTTATGAGACCATGAGAAATGTCGTGCAGACGACTATATACTACAGCTGATTAGAACAAATGTCTCGTGTTCATTCTTCTTTACATGTGATCAAATTATCATGAATGAATCATAATTTCAGCTCATAAAACCTGGACTATGGTCATTGATAAACACTTCAGTTGTCCGTAGAAGAACTGTAATCAGTCAGTTCATCAGTTTTGATGGTTTTACACAAGTACACTAGTCCTTTGTATTGTCCTCTGTATTATGATTTAACAACACTATCCAATCTGAACAGGTGTTCTGAAAGAATTATTCCCCGCTACATCGTTTTGAATAACTGTAAGATTTAAGAATTAAGAAATAGGAAAAAAACAAAATTGTAAAAAATCGACCAACCTACCTTAAGTTTGAAAAGGTATGCAATCGGAACCTCACTTTTTTATATTTGGCCTCTCTCTCTCTCTCTCTCTCTCTCTCTCTCTCTCTCTCTCTCTCTCTCTCTCTCTCTCTCTCTCTCTCTCTCTCTCTCTCTCTCTCTCTCTCTCTCTCTCTCTCATACACACACTTTGTTCTAGACTCTCTCTCTCATTCTCATATATGCAGATAGATGTTCATTGCGGGAAATTAAGAAACTTTAGGAAAAAACTTCCGATATTTCGCTGACGCTGACAAACGTTGTCGAGATCTTGGCTTAACTTACATGAACTTGTTATATCATTCAACAGAGAGGCACTTGGTACAACGTCGTTTTTACTGGTAAATAAAAAAGCGGATTCCTATGGCCAGTTTTGATTCCGTCATTAGATTACACTGTAACTGTTCATAATGAATCCTGTAGTAGAATTCATAGAAGTTTTGCTTGGGTTCTATTCAATTCCACGCAAATATGACGACTTCGAAAAATCACACAACTTTATTCCAAAAAAATAAGTCGAAGTTCAACGAGGTCATACAAGCAAAATAAAGTCAGTGAATGTTACATTTGATCGAAGTTGGCACGTGTGTTGGTATTATGCTTATATGTTTACTGCGCATGTATTTGTTGAATAGTGTATCGAAGCAGTATTGGTACCAGGATTTGAAGTCCGGATTTTGACCTTGCAGGGGCATGTTACGCTTGTAGCTGATTAGATTAAGAATCCTGTATCTGCGAAACCTTCAGAGATAATTAGATTTGTCGAAATATCAAAGCATTAAAGGGATTGCGATTAAGTGATCCACACGTGCTAACAATGTCGTATTGCGACAGTCAGATAAAAGAAATTTGTTATATAATGAGATTTCATTTCAAACGGGAAAACTCGATACAGGTCAGTAGTCTTCACTGGGTGGCTGGTGCTGGAGGCTGAACATGCAAACCTAGACTTTCTTGTAGTGATGAATGGACACTAGGGGAGGGTTTAGACTGGCTGTATCAACTTTAATTCACTAATGGCACATTGTTATCAAAAATACATGATGGACAATAATTAAATCTAACAAAATACAAGACCATGTCATTGCCTTCAGTTCAAACTCGGTAATGATATTTTCTGGTATATGCCTGATTTTAGTGTGTACATTGAAGGTTTCAACAATTTGAGACCTAACAGTTCCGGTCTATAACATCACTCCTTTCATTCTTTGAAGTTTAATTGTGTCCTTGTTGGGTGCATTCCATCTTTTTGTCCATCATAGTGACACAGGGATAGTATTCCCCTTCAAGGTACGGGTTAGTAATTGCATGTTTAAAGTATGTAGGACGGTTTGGAATTTGATCTGACAATGTAATATTGACTTATCCATATTATTCGTGCTTTTTAACATTGTCCTCATTCAAATCCTTTGTTCGCCACCCCCATTTCAGAGTCACAGCTCAAACCACCGTTGGCGTGCTTCTCATTCGATTCGGAGGCGCCCTCAACGTCCAGGCCCGTCTCTTCAGACTCTTTGAGTGTGTCCATCTTGACCTCGATCTGTCCTTTTTCATTCTCCTTGTATGATTTCCTGTAATTAGAGACGACATCAATTCTTAGGAATACAAAACACACTACAAGTCATATCAAGATATCTTTTGTTATTAGGAAATGAAGTCAATCAATCGGAAAATCCAACGTCACCTTGATTAACGGATTACGTCCGAATTAAATTAAAGACAGAGACAAATAAATAATGGGTAAAAAACTTGGGTATTGCTAGTTGAGTATCAAAAGCTTCTATCAATAAATTTAATAATTAGATCGAAAACACATCCTTCACATAAGCAACACACTTCTTCCGAAACATCCTTTCAATCAGAAAAAAAGCGTTATCCCACGTATGTTTGATAGCGTAGTTGATCGATAGCGTTTCGGTCAAGAAATCTTTATGAGTGATGAACACTGAAACTGCAAAGAATTTTGAAGGGCACAGCATTTGATTGCTATCAAATAGGTAGGCGCTAGGCACGATTATTTGTCGAAAGTGTAAAAAACACTGGAATCATGTCGCAGCACTTACCTTCCAAAATTCTCTCCCTCCTCTAACGTCTCAGTCAGTGTTTTGTTTCTCGTTTCTGGCAGAAAGAGTGCTAACATTCCCGCCAATATTGACGTCGTTCCCATGATGACAAAAGGCATGGGACCCCAGTACACTTGAAGTAGCATGACGTAGGGGGAAATGATGCTACCAACACGAGCAGACATGGACGACACTCCCATACCTGCATTCCTGAAAATGGATATATCATTGACTCAACACAATTGAAGTGTAGAAGTGTTGACCACAGACACCCCTCTTTCCCTGATGTCGAAAAGGATTCTGTGTTTATGCTACACTTTAGCGGGTCAAACCATTCCCCGGTCTGAAATATTCTGGATACAAACATGGATGAGAAGAGGCGATTTCTAATTTTCGGCTGACTGTATACAAGATAAAATTATCTTATGTTTCTTTTGGTTTCTTAAGCTTTGAACAATGTTATATTGGTTTAAAACTAATCAATCAATGGGTAAAACCTGCGGAAATACGACCGATAATGTATGTTTAGGCATCCAAAGCCAACACACCGTAGTTCTTTCTGCAGTGTTCACGCAAATTTATTCGAGATGGGGAAAATTTAAATAAAGGGGTGATTTCATGATATCGTGAGATTAAGAAACTGTTCACAGTAACGGTATTACTTAAGAAAGGACATAGAAACCAAAATCTATACCTGCCCGCCAACCAAATTCTGAAAGCAATATAAGGCCAAAAAAAGATTTGGTTTTGGTCAGTAGGCGCGTCATATCAGGACCTGCGCGTCATGTCTTTGTTTTGGTTACATGCTCATCAGAAAAGCTATCCTTGATATCCCTGTTTGCATGTCCATAAATGCTAAATAGAAAACGGAAGTATTATGCAGCCAGTGATAAAAGACAATAACTGTTGCATCAATAGTGCCAAACTAGCATTGTTAGGAATAAAGAAAGAAAGAAAAGAGAGAATTGCATCATCGCATCACTTTTGATGAATATTAAGGACCAGAAACATTTTTTTGCCTTAGTACCTTTTTCCGGTTTGTTGATCACAACAAGGAAGGTGACACATGTACCCCTGAGCAAGTTTAATAACATTTTGGTGGGAAAAGGCTTAGCATACAGAATTATTTATAATCTTACCTTACGACTGTCGGATAGATTTCTGCTCCATACACATAGACGATAGCAAATACTGCGGCAAGGCAGAGCTTGGCAACCATCGCGATGGCAACAGAGAGTTCGGGAATTTCTACAAAGGCGAAAAAATACACAAAAATTGAATCATTCATCGTACTAAGCAGTGCGTGATTTTTTTTGGTGATGAATAATACGACCCCCCCCCCACAAAAAAAAACGGATCGAAAAAATATTTGAACACTTTTGTAACGTTTGACAAGCTCTCCTTCTCAATGGCAAACTCTTTTATAATGTAGTTGGCGGTGTGTATGTTTGCTTTTGTTTCTTTTTGCTTCTAGAATCTGTTTGTTGGACTTTTCTTTATAATATCACATTCGCCCCACCTTTCACTAATACAGTCTGCAACTTTTTAAATGTAATTATCACAACAAACTTTGTTGGTTACACGACACCAACTACCATCCTCACCAGGTGGCACGCTCAGCATCAGGGAGAGCCCACCGACGATACAGAATCCAGCGAGAGACCAACGCCTCCCAATGGCATACATGAGCCACCATGCCAACAAACGCCCCGGCACCTCCACAAAGCCAGCGAGGATGAATGTGGTATAGGGGTTACTGCCAAGCTGATCGGTGTTGAGAGAGATCCCGTAGTACACGAAGCTGCACGAGAACCTGCGGGATTTCAATGAAAGATTTGAGTACACGAGTCTGATTCATCTTCGCGGATCGTAGAATTTCATGTAACTAAGTTCTTCCATTGAAATTGGAGAAAAATAAACATTTGCTACAGAATCACCAACTTTAAGTACTTTTAGAATTGCCTTCCTTATGTGGTCATGAAACGGGCAGCAGTTAGTTTTTAAACACAGCATGACTATATTGTCGTTGCCGACATGACTGCAAGATATGAACATTTGATGCGAATTGTTTGCAGTAACTCTTTGCAAGCGTACATGAGCTGGTGAAACAAGTTGCTGTGTTGATAACTCGTGTCCTGTGTATTGGTAGAAACAGTCACATATTATGAAAAAGATGCAGGTAGTTGACCAGCAAGGATTTTGATCAAAAACTTCGTCAAATTATGGACGAACAGTCATTAGGGCCATTGGCTCACAACAGCGTTGTTAATCGATTGATTTTATTTCAAAGCAGAACCTCGTTCACATGTTTGCTTTCCTATATATCTGCTCACGGTAAAAATTATTACTAGTAAGATCTTTCAATTGAATGATTAAGCTTCGATCAAAAACGAAAGGAAAGGCAACCCGTGGATGTTATCTAAGCCGCTGGTCGTGTGAAAAAGGCGATATTGAAATATGACATACCAGTTAAAACACATTAGGATCGTTCTTGTGCGTAGATTTGGAGTCCTGAACAAATCGACTACGGTGTATTGGCGTAGCTGCAACGCAATATAAACCAGATAACCTTTAGTGATGACCGATGTTGTTTAATAAAATAAGGTTTGCCAGCTCGGAGTCAAACTTACAATAATGTGTATGTTATGTACCCGTCACACAGTACTGAAGCGAAAAAATTATCCAGAATCTCTTCTTACAGTTTCGATAGCGCAAAAATCGCAGGGTGTGGAATTCAAATTAAAGGCCCGATAGCTGTATCTTTTTCGCATTATTTTTGTGATTTTACTTCCAAACTAAAACAAGTTCATGGGAATGTATTCACTGGGGAGTGTTTATATAGGTAGGATAAACTGTCCACTGGGACTACATTTGCAATTTTGAGCAAGATAAATAATAAATGTTTGCCCAAACATAAAATGGCGCCCTCATGCAAATAAAGCAAAAACACAGTACGAAGTGCATATATGCATTGGAATTTTCACAGAAATAACAGAGTAGTCCGATATAATGCATAGTGCTGAATGTTTTCCGCTGGGACACCATATGCTATGTTTTCTTTGTAATATTACCAATCTTTAAAAATGGCGGGAAATCAAAATAACGGTTAAAATTTAAATTTACTTGTCCAATTTTTTAGTGGTAAAAGACTATATCCTTTAAATCTGTAGAATTTAAAGAAAACCAGAGAAAAAAGAAAGCCTTTTTTAAGGTTGACAAATTTCACGAGTTACAGCTACAGGGGCTTTAAGGAGAGACTCCAGAAATGGCGAAAACTATGCCGGGAAACTATGACATCATCCACACACAGGCACATATCATCATTTATTTATTACCACCACCACTACCACCGCCACCACGATCATAATCACAATAACCATTATCATCTGATCATGATCGATGTTATTGTCTAAATTAAATGCCAATAAAACAATGACGTTGACAGTGACTCTGCAAGGGGTTTACAACTTATTCTTGCTAGAAAATTTAATCTATTTTATGATTGATATTTACGAAATTTATGAGACACTAGTACCAGAATTAGAAGAGTGATATAATCACAGAAGGCCTTATGATACTATTTCACCATAAACCACTACTTGATTCGGCCGTGGAGCGTTGACTCTTTCAAGCTGTACGCAGTGCAGTACCGGCCACTTGAGCAGATAGGCGTCGTTTTGGCAACATATCATGCCAAAACGAAGTAGTTTTCACAGACGCAGGTAATTTCCATTAACCGATTAACAAGTGCCATAGTATCGGTGGCCGACTGAAATTTTTCGACATCTATCTCAAATATTGTGAGATTATCTCAGCGCAAAAATCAGAAGGCTCGTAACGCATATAATTAGTAGTTCGTTTGAAATTTACATCGTAATATATGTACTTGTCAAAAAGAACTCGATATGGATTTGGTAATGCATGCTACCCAGATGAATAATAAGGGACGGATAAGATCATTTTCAAACTATTAACCACACTCAGTACCAGACACACAAAACATTCTCCGTTCTGTTCAACATTACCTCGGAATCTTGGTCTTCAACCTCAGACTTTGTTTCGTCGTCTTTCTCAAATAAATTTTTCGGCAGTTCCGTGTTTTCTGCCTTTGCGAACCGCCTCAGAACCTTCTCGGCTTTATCGTACTTGCGTTTTCGCATCAGCCACATAGGAGATTCGAGAATCACACTGTTGAATGGAACGGAAAGAGTTGAGTGCTTTCGGCTCCGAATATTTCTAGCCCTATGTTGGCTATGTATGTAAAATGAATTGATTACCTGAAAATTACATGCTGTTGTGAAATTGTAGTACATGTGAACATTTGTACGATAAAGTGTCTGTTTTGGGATATGTCTGTTTTTGGAAATTTGCCTCGTTTGAAAAGCAAACTACTCATTAAGAATCTCGAAATATTCTTGAAGAGAGTAAAAAAACTTGTGAAACATTTCTTCAAATCTCTTCATCCCTCTCCTATATATGTATTAAGCATTGACCGTTGCAACAAACTGCGTTTTTTCTTAAGCCAGTCTTACTAAAGTCTCCACTTACAACGCAACGCTTGGAGACAGTAAACCTCAGGGTGTCACTTTTCTAGCTTTAGCCGTAGAGAGATCAGTGCTTCGTAGCATAGCAATTTGAATCTGTTGCGATTAAATTATCAGAGTTTGGCAGTTATTTTCAGTATCATCTCATCATATGACACTGTAGGAGTCTGCTGTCCAAAAAAATTGTTACATTAATCCGACCTGGAAATATCAACCCTAAAGAAGCTGTTTTTGTACTGAAAAAAATTATGTTACTTACAATATCGATGGCAGATATAGAATCCAAATAAGGCCCGCTATCAACTGAATTAATCTCCAATTTCCACCACTAAGCAAGGCAATTACGCCGAATAACATGTAAAAGACGCTGAAAGCCACATGAATTAAAGAACCACACATAGTTCTGTATTCAAGTCCGATCATCTCCATGACTACGGAGGAAAATAAATAGAACCGTGTCAGTGCAATACCATAAACACAATATTTGCGATGCCAAAGGTCGTCATTTGTGCATGTCCCTATTATTTTGTTAACAACCAATAATTTTATCCACAGATACAGCTCTTTATACTTCGAGTCAGAGCAGCGCGAAAGTTTAAGTTAAACCTAAATTGAAGTTATCCTTGCCACTGTTGATGAAATTTGTCGTTAAATCCAGCCATTGCAAAAGAAATGGAATTTGTTTCCGATAACATATAGACTATAGGTGCATGTCCATGTGCATTGTTCCCCCGCTGTGATTCGCTCAGCCGTTTTCATACGATGTGACATTGTTCATGGTAATTGGTTGCATCCATCAGTGAATAACTCATTTGCACTGCGCATATATGGAAATTGAATTCAACTGACGACCTTTTCATATAAGAACAATAATTGAGCCCCTCCCATATCTTGTATATTTTCCTACATTTGCAGTATTTAGTGCGAAGGGTTGTTTCAAGATAAAATGTAACATGCAAACAAGATGTCCATTTTAGGCATTCAGGTGCGAAGAAATATACAGTGTAGTACAAACTATGTAACGAAAAAAATACGACTAATTATGTTAGGTAGCTTAGGGGTGCTGAGACATATATCTGTTACTTTTCATTGAATTGAACTGAACTGAACTAGGAAAATTCCATATTTTCAGTTTCGCCTCTCTAAACAGTTCAAGATCTGATACATACATGTAAGTTTATTATTATAGACTTTGACTTTGCAGAAACATGTTCATCACTGTATTGTTACTATGTAAGACGCCATCTTCGATTGGCTGAAAAGTTGTTCCTGTTACGTAATGTTGTAACGTAATGTTACGTAATGTTGATAACTCACCAATGACTGTGCCGGTAACAAACATCGAATGTGGAAAGGCACCCAGACAGAACTGCCCTATTATGAAAAGGGCATAATTTGGTGCAAACGATGTCAGTATTGCAGTTACAATAGCAAGAACAAGGTTAATGACGAAGATCGGTTTTCTGCCGAATCTGAAATAGAATGGTTATTTATTACAAATAATTTGTTAGCTGCATCTCTGTTTGTTTGATTTTTCAATGGTTTCGAAACGCTTTGTACGCAGTGTATTCAGCGAGGACATCCAAAAAGTGGGCAGTATTTTACAGGGTCGAACAACGGTGCTTATGAAATTCTCGGCCACCTTGTCTCCAAGCAGATTCATAGATGACGTAAATACAGGTAGACAAGACATTCTGTTAATTTAGCGATACAATACAACACGACTCAGTAATCGTCACGCCACGTTGGAAATGCATCAGTTATAAACATGGTCAGTTATATTCATGTCTGCTTTCAGGGCATTTGGTGATTGGTTGACAATTAGATTGTGCAGCAATAGACTGATGCGAAAACAACCGAAATCCCACTAGCCTGGTAAATTTATAACAAACCACTAAAAGGTTAAAATCTGTGATTGATTTCCTGCAGAAGGCAGTGCATAATGATTCGCAACTGGCGACTACATTAGTGTTCTCGTTATTTACTAATTTTTGCAGTGTCTTCTTCTATTTCAAAACAAAGAACAGTGTGCATGGCGGTAGTTTCGAGTTTCGAAACAAGGGCGAGATTCTCGACCAGCCACCGATATGGCAGATATCATAATCTGTGCTACGGGACTGTTATATTTGCGACAATATGCACTTTAATTCTGTAACCGTGACCCTAATAAACCAGGCTAACATGTATCTAGTACCTTTGGACTTTTGTTTGTTTGCTCTGGTTTTGGATTGGTTTGGTTTGTGATGTAAAATATCGAAGTCCACAACAAAAACCTCTTCGCATAACATCTAGTAAAAACCATATTCGTGTATAACCAAGTGCCGTGCACTGTGCTAGTGTTAATATAGGGTTTTACTCACATGTCCGACAGTTGTCCAAAGACGATGACGCCGACCAGATTTCCGAGTGGAACAATTGACTTTGACAGCTGTTTCATCCAGTCATTGGTACACACCAGGTTGTACTGTACAACGACAAAAAGAGAATCATTCAAAAATCGGGATCAGTTCCTGGGTGGCGTTCCGATACATATTTTGGAAGTAACGAAGTCAAATGGGCGGTCCAACTAACATGGTATGGCACAGTTTGGATGAATGTTATCACAATGAAATGACTTGAATCGGCGGATCAGACGCTGCTAGCATCAAACTTAATCTCGATTTACGATAAAACGCAGCTTGTAAGATGTCCTACAAACTGTCCACAATTACCCATGGGAGAATCTCTCATCATGGGAGACATGCCCCAACACTTGACGGCTATTCTCAAACGCGACATCACTCTCATGTTTCAAATCTAGATATTTACTTCAGTTTCAACAGAGTTTAACAATTCTTAAACGATTCGATCTTTTGGTTTTGGTAGAAAATTTGCTAACAAGTTTCCTCTCTTACCAGGTTTCATATTTTTTGTTGATTTTGGGTTTCTTTTAATGATCCTATATTTGAAGACAGAGCATGCTTCACAAACGGTATTGTCTCTTGTCATTCAGAAGTGTACGTCATAGTACACCAGGAAATCAGGGAAGAATTTGAATTTAAGCTCTGACCCAGAGTAATGGAAACACATATCAGAACAAATAAATTGAAGAATGTTAACAAAGAATTATTAAACGATTGCACCAACTTCAACAAAACTTGAGTTCGCCCAAACAATCCACTCCTAATTAAAACATAGTAAAACAAAACAAAACAAAGCCACTTGAAAAATGACAAATTTTCTAATAATTCTATTGTAATAATCATGACATCACAAGTCCTCCATCTTAACCATTGGGGTGATGCTTTTCCAATGTAAAATGACGAGCACAAATTACTAACCTCAAACACTACGGTGTTTTCATACCACGTTTTATCATACACCCATCCCTGATCACAACTGACCGTCTCTTCGCTCCGAGGCGAGCAGACTTCGTCCGAAATCCCCTGAGAAACGTTGACATCATACCGCTGACATTTGTCCCAAGAAATATCTTCTCCTTCCGTGAATAGGGAATGGTGCAGTCCTTCAACGGTGACTGGTCGACGTAAGTCTGATTGTCGTATACTTTACAGTAGTGGTCAGCTGAAGCGCTGTAGAAGGTGTTGCCCATCTGGTAAAACGCAGTGCTGCCACTGAGAACCCATATAATGATATACTGTATCCTTTGATAGCGACCGAACGCACCGACCGTGTTGATGACTTCTTCAAACTGCTTCATGTTTTTTTTTCGCACGTCGTGACAGGTCAATGTATTTAACGAGAGGATGATACAGCTTTAACTCATTGATGACACTATATGCCCAATCCCCATAGAGTAGTCAATGTTACCGTCTTATAACATGCGCCACGTTGATTGGTGTCGAGGGAAATGGGGGTGTTGTGGTTGAGAGGCCGGTTTTCTTTATCATAGAATCTCGATTAACACAATCTGTGTTTCATTTTGACGCTGACCCCTGCGATATGTAGTTAAAACAAAGACCCGTTGTTATATAATGACTTAAAATCAATGTTAAAATAACAGTGGTGGGGTAACCTGTGTGAAACTGCTTGAAAACGTGTCGTGTGACATAGGGAAATGATACCCGAAAATGTTCAAGTTTGTCAAGGTCGAATCATAAACTGTTTCACATTTCGGCCTGTTACACAAGAAGCGGGCCGAATGATCAAGAAATCGATGACATCTTCCTTGTCACGCAATTACGAACTTCGGACATTGATAGTATCATACAAGAACCAGCCCACTTCATGAAATCAGACAAGTGTGTTAAGATGATCGGTAAATAAAACGGCTTTATTGATATCAGAAAGTAAATTATACCTTTCTGTCAGAATGATTTCAGGGATTTCTGTGAACCCAAAATTCTCTTCCAATTTCTAACAGTCCCATGGGCAATTAATGTAAGATCTTCAATAGATCATGTCAGACAGCATCACGTCCTTAACAGGTAGAGTGTGTCATGACACGCCGCGAGAATTGTCGCACAATCTAAGCATATCACCGTCTCACTAACTTGATGTCATCCAATAATTAGAGATTATAGGTCTAAACGGCAAGCGAGGGTATTTGGTATTTGGTTGCGGAAATAAGCCCTCTGGGTGAAAATAAGCGTATTTGGGTGAAATAATCACCGAGCGAATCACCGAGCGAAGCGAGGTGATTATTCCCTGTCAAATATGATAATTTTCACCACATAAGTCTTATTTCCGCAACCAAATACCCGAACGCACCGTTTATAACCTTATTATAATATGCTAATGTTAAATACAAGTGGCCAATATCAGTTCGTGTTCTCGTGTTAGAGATGTATTTTGGAGCACTGCGCATGCGCAGATTCATATTTGCATAAGCGACCCGTTGAACACGAAAATTGATTTTTCTCAGGGCACGCGTCCCGCACCGGGTGCTTTCGGCTCTTGTGTTCAAGCGATGGAGAGTCATATTCGGGTCAAGCTTGGAAGCAGAAGCAGTTTGGACTTTCAGTTAACGTCATGGCTACCAGCGAGGGTAGCTGCAAAATTGTAGCGCTACGGTGAGGCGGTCGGTGATTTTTGGTTTTTGCGACTTCGCTCACCAGTAGCGCTACAATGCCGATGGCCCTGTAGAGGTGAAAATAAGCGCACCCCACTGAGCTAGGCGTGTTGATGTGAAATGCTACATGTTTACTGCATTTGGTCGTACCGATTTATCACTACTGAAGACTCAACACTATACTACATTAACCTTGTCGTGTTGCGTCAAAAAGCAGTTTCAGTGTTCAGAAATATTCTGGGAGATAAAAATGATTCGGAGCATAATTTCATTCTCTGAAGTCATTTAACTGTAAATTTAAGCAGAAGTATAATTATCTGTCACATGAACATCTTGACAAGGCAACCCTGAGGCTTGTCTTATTGTAAATCGAGCTCACTGAGGGCAATGAACAATTCCTATAACTTACATTTAAAGAAATAGCAAGTTTTGTCAGGGAAATATTTAGTTACCTGTAGACTAGTAGCTAGTACCATGAAAAATGAAATTATACTTTTAGGTGAAATTTCAATATCATAATTGTTATCAACATCTGAACTTTCAAATACCCTATTTGAATCAAGTATATTTGTATCAATTATCAAACGCCTATAAAAGCACAAATTAATTTAGTCTAGCATTGTAAAAAGTATTCATAGTTTTCTCATGTATAGTGAATCAACATTTTGGTGAAATTCCAAAATCCAATTTCTTGCATAAATATCAACCTTTAACCATCCTAGTCTAACTATTAAAATTATAGCAAGTCAGAAGGGGAAATTTGAACATTAACACCTTTTGAGTTTGTAAGGAGGGTCATTTGAAAAAATCTGAGAATCTTTTTTGGGAGATTCTATCGCCCCCCCCCCCTCCAGAGGTGTATGTGTGTGCAGCTTTACTCAAGCAATGTCGGGGGGGTCATGAAATTTTTGTCATCTTAAAAGGGGGGTCATCAATTTTTTTGGTGCAATGGGTAGGGGTTCACTTATTTTGACTGATGCGCAGGAAGAATTTGCCGGCCCAGCCCCGGCCATAATAACTGAACGCTCCGTTATTTAGGACCGCAGTTGGAACGAGGGTTGAGGCGCCCAGTCTCAACACAAACTCTTACAAGAACGTTTCAGAAGGGGCAGGCGTGCACTTGTTCGACATTTAGCTGGAGCTCGAAATTTACTCGAGCTCAAAAATGTTACTCACCGCGCAGGTCTTCTTGTTGAGAATATAAACCCCGGCTCCAGCCAATAAGATTGCCGGATTATGGCTAACCATTGTATATATATGTATATGTATATATATATATATATATATATATATATATATATATATATATATATATATATATATATATATATATATATCAATCGATGAAGCTGCAAATTTGTACTGCGAGTCATAAAGATATACTCTCATGCATTCAACAAGTTATCTTTACTGGGTATCTGAACATGAAATGTATCGGTGAAGTTTCATCATTAAGGCATCGCAGTACACTTTTAGTATATAACTAGACTCTCTCACAGTCCTTACCAGCTTACGTGGCGGGAGTCTTTTACTGAGCCGAGCGAAGCTAGGTTGCGAGCTGGCGTCGCAAGTGAAAAGGCTCCTAATTAAGCCAGTGAGGACAGCGAGAGAGTGTAGTATCAACCAGGACTTCGATCTCCTTATCTTGTTTGCAAGATTACGTACTTCGGGTGAACAATGAGTTATGATTATAATGGCCATTGTAAATCGGGTCTCTGTTTCTGGCTAAAATTCAACCAGAACGAACGGTGCAGCGCCAATGTCGTTGAAAGTTTTATTTTATCAGCTGTAGATTTGCGACAATGCACTCTGTCAACGAACGAATCGGTCTATGGGCATCCGTTGATCTCTTATTCAAGTGAGTCCTTCCTTAAGAATCGCGGACTTCAAAATTAATAAGCTTCAGTTGGAACAGTCGCACCAAAAGCCACACTTGAGGCCAAAATTTTAGCAGAAACAACAGAAATTTCTTCATTGCCCAGTTTTGTTAGAGGTACATCGACAACACCTCATTTCCGTTCACTCATTCGATGCAACGTTCAGGTCTTTGACAGTGGCGTTTTCTTATACACGCTGAGCAATGAAGCAGTTTGAAGACACAATCAAAAGTGTGGGAGGGTTTGGTATCTATCAAAGACTGCATCTGATTATTCTTTGGGTGATCACCGGCAGTACAGCTTTCTTCCAGATGGGCAACACCTTCTACAGCGCTTCAGCTGACCACTACTGTAAAGTATACGACAACCAGACTTACGTCGACCAGTCATCACTGAAGAACTGCACCATTCCCTATTCACTGGGAGGGGGAGACATTTCTTGGGACAAATGTCAGCGGTATGACGTGAACGTTTCTCAAGGAATTTCGGACGAGGTCTGCTCGCCTCGAAGCGAAGAGACGATCAACTGCGATCAAGGATGGGTCTATGATAAAACCTGGTATGACAGCACTGTTGTATTTGAGGTAAGAATCGAGATTCAAGTTTGTTTAATGTAACTATCATAAACATGAAATAACGACAGCGTACATCTGACAGTGGTATGATGGAAGATGGCAGTTGATGCCTTATATATTCATAGGGAAGTGTAAGGTACGATACCTTGTGAATCAAAACTTTTTTCGTAATTAGTTCTTACATAATCGTCGATTAAAGCGCAGACATCAGTATATCACGAGGTGCGGACCAGCTTGATTTATAGTTCATGGCGATAGGAGATAGGCAGTGTTTGTGGAATAACAGCAGTGTGTGGTCACGTGATCTGAGGTTGCAATTAAAGCGTTTAAGTAGAGGGAGGGTATACCATTGTAATATACTTTATAACTTTTAACAACGATATAACTTTTCTTCATGTGTTGCTATCGTTTTCTCAAAGTATAATCTAGTCTGTGACAATGGTTGGATGCGTCAGCTTTCAAAGTCTATTGTTCCCCTTGGTAACCTGGTTGGTGTCATCATATTTGGGCAGCTGTCCGATATGTAAGTGTCTTCTCGCTTTACTTTAAGCACAGTCCCTCGTGTGTGGAGGGACAGTGCTATAGGTGTCTTTACACAGAGTCATAGAAAGCCATCATTTTTCGTTCAGTTATTACGCGTCCATATAGGACCAAAATAGAAATCGGAGGAAAGTAGAAATTACTTCAGAAAGTTGTTATGCCCACATATTTTTAAATGCGGCTTTGTCGAACTGTCTGAAAGATACCACGCACTTCTGGTGGAGAGTTGGCGACGTACTTGTTTGATTATTATGTCACGTGAATCCAATCATTCAAGAAGGCAGTGACCTAGATTTAAACTTCTTCGTGATTAAGCGATTACGGAGAGATACGAGTCAGACAGGCAGACTCACACTGACTCGGGGTGAAGTTATAAAAAGGAAATGGAGATAGCACGACGGACTGACAGAGAAACAGAAATAGAGAAAAAAGCGACAAACCGACAATCAGCACTTTTCTGTCACAGTGATCTGTCTTACTGCACAGACACCCAGAAAAAAGATTCTTCGAGGGATCAAAGAAAGTGATAATAAGTAAAACGGAAAGGTGCACCGTTAATTGTTCAATAACAGTAAGGTGTTTTATGTTTGTGAGAACTCTACTACTAGACTCGACAGAGTTTGTATTAATATATGTTGGGCAAAGAGTGCGGTGCGATTTACGAGTCATTCGATTTCAAGTGTCGGTTCTTACTTTAATTCACCAGCTTTGGAAGGAGGCCAATTTTCTTCATAACCTTGGTGCTGGCGATAGTTACGGGAGTGCTGACGTCATTTGCACAGACATATGCCATGTTTGTGATCGGCCAGTTTCTCTTGGGTGCTCTTCCACACTCCCTCTTCGTCACTGGAAATGTCTTGAGTAAGTTCTCAGCATTTCAAGCTCTTTATTTACTTCTTGTTTCCGAGTAAACCATTTATTTACAGTAGGGAAAATAAAAATATTTCGAGTTAGGTTTACAACAGATAACCCTTAACAGCAACTTCCTGGACGATGACTCCTACCTATACACCAGATGTCTTAACATGCAGTTAAGTTATCGAATATTGGAAGTTGTCTGCGATGTCTCACAACGTACGTGTAACTGTAGAGCGTTCATTTTAGTCAGTAACTTTTCACGCAGTCGCCGGGGTGGTCATGCTCTGTGTTACAATCCAACATAATCCAACATTTGATTTCAACATATCTTGGACAAACATAATTTTCAGCTTACGGGGTCATAACACATTGCATAATCAATCATGAGCAAAGATCAATTTCTTTTTATTATTGATCAATTTACATGTAGGATATCATGCTAAATATGTTGCATTTCGGTCTTCATGGTATACTCACATAATTCCTAACTGTACTTTAATCCTCAAGATATTAAGAATTTATATCGAATTCGCGGTGTTGTAGTATAGCATACAATGTGCGTTCACAGTGTTGCATTCGTCTATACCAGTATATTGGTGGCACAAATACTGCGATCTGATTGGGCGAGACGTAAACATAACCGTGCTATATTCGCAATATAACACGACTGGAACAGGCACGAGCTCTCAGCCAGAGGAAAATATTTTTTGACGTTTAACGCCAAAATTGCAATGTTTAGATATAATAGCAATAAACCACGTCAGCAACGGGTACAACACGAAATTTTGAGCAGTTCACTCTACTTCTTATATGCACTCGCTATCGCTCGTGCATATGTTTCTTGAACTGGTCAAAATCTCGTGGTTTACTATCAATTGATGTTGTTTAAAGGCGTAGAGGCAACAATGTGAACGCGCACCACTGTACACTTTGTGTGCGATATCAATCTTTACGGCCCTGATACGGGTTTTGTGGACCTAGGTCGTACTGCCCTGAGCGTACGACCGAGGTATATAATAATAGAACTGCGCAAATTTTACAACTGCGCGAATTAGGTACATATACTGACATAGTTTAGGATTGTGCACTTATAATTTTTTATGGAAGTATGCTATGATGACAAAGCATATTACGTTTGCTTATTACCAATGTTTTAATTTATGACTGAACAACATGAAGTATTTCAACTTTTGAATTGACCTTATGAGCTTTTAGTCACGTGTGCACACATTCAGCACTGAGACCACGCAGCTTCTTTACTTACCCAGGTCAATGAACGACACTCAACATCATATTCATAGACGTGAAAAGTCACTGAGACGGCAGCAAATCCTTGATCTTAACTCAGAATTTTTTCAGAATGCTATGTTGCCTGTCAAGGACTCTCTGAGACGATTTACACCGCCATTGGCTGTCTTTTTCAGACGTATCGGACGCAATAACACATGTAAGACACAGAGTCATTTACAGCAAATTATTCTGGTAAACTTTCTCGCTCTTCTTCCCCAATAGTCTTGGAAATTGTCAGTTTGGAATACAGAACGATGTGCAACGCAGTCCTCCACGTTGGTTTCAGTGTGTGTTACATGCTGTTCGGCGTCATCGCTCTGTTGTGTCATGGTAACTGGAGACTGATACAATTAATAGCAGGCTTGTCGTGGATCCTGTTTTTGCCATCTTTCTTGTAAGTCGTATATGCAGTGTGTGGCACATTTGTTTTTGAAGAGGTCATCCCCGATGCAAGACTTCGGCGACACGAATTACTCGTGTGCTCATGTTTGCAAACCATTTAAAGCTAGCTTGAGTCGATGGGAGGACTAAACGAACGGGCAAAGCACAATCATTTGAAATATCAAAGATACAGCAGATATTGAGTTCAAGTGTAAATGTGCGGATAGTTGTGATTTAAACGAAAGTCTTCGAAGACAACAAAAGTTTGTGCGAACTCACTCAGCTAGGTCCTAGTGACTTGATCGCATTTATACCACTGATGTAATGTAGTAAACACAATTTGACGACCAAGTAGGTCACCCCGAATCACCCTTGTTATTGTTGTTGTCGCTTGTTGGTTTCTTTCCTATGATGTTAATTTCACACTCTGCAGTTTTATCACGGAGAGTCCGATGTGGTTGATACAGAAACATAAATACGGCAAAGCTGAGAAGGTCCTACAAACATTTGCGAAATTCAACAAGAAAACATTATTACCGGGAAATATATTTCAAGAAGACAAAGAAGCACATGATAAATCGCCGGCTGTGGAATCAGAAATAAAGGTATAACACGGTTTCGACAATTTTGTACCTTTCTCTCACCAGTTTTCTTCATAGGGATAGAACCATGGTAAATTTATTTTCTTGTCCAAACTACTCTCACTCGAATCACATTCTCGACTTTGTTCCTGGCAATGAAACTTTCTTGTACAAAGTGGATGTTAGGGTAACCAAAACCATTGTAAAGCTCGTGCCTTTTCTATGGATTACTATCTCATACACAGGATTCGATTTGAAAGTTACATGAAATCTGGGTTTTTGAAAGGCATATCATGTTACATTATGATCTATTGATATTTCGTACGATTTAACTCTAAGTTTGTACCAAAGTTCTTATTTTTTTCTTCAATCGTGTCCATTCCCCAATATTTCTTTCCAGGAAAGACAGCACACATTGGTGGATATTTTCAGAACACCGAGACTTCGTTTTCGGGCGCTTATCATGTGTTTTAACTGGTAGGTTTATTATCTTGGGAGGGAGATTGTTCGCGCTCTAAAATTCACCCAAAAGTACAGATTATGCTCAGGGTGGCCTGAATGAAACAGGTGAAAATCGACCGAGTGAAGTATGTGTCCAAATTGTGACAAATGGATAAAAACACTAATTTTAAAAAGATAATTGAAGTTTTAAAAAGCAGTCATCTTTTTTAAAATGAACTGTTTACGATGACAGTTAAAATAGGTAGAAGTCTACTTTGGTCTACACTCTTTTATTATTTATTTATCCGATGCTTTTCATTCGAAGAAAATATATCAACATATTTGATATGGTATTCCCGCCTGCACGAATGGGCAATAATAGAGCCATTTACAACATGAATATTGTATTTTAATTTGGACTGTTTTCATATCGATTTGTACAGGTTTGCCTGTAGTTTTGTGTATTATGGGATATCTCTCAACACCGACCAGATTGGAAACAACCCATACACAACGTTTATACTAGCGGGCCTTGTTGAGATCCCTGGTCGTTTGTTGGCCTGGGGATTACTGCAAGTCATCGGGCGACGCTGGTCGTTATGTGGGTTTGCATTCGTTGGCGGACTGGCTCTGATACTCAGTGTTCCACCGGGTAAGGGAGCGTTCAGTTTTTACGGCCTGGGGGGCCGGCAAAATCTTGTCGTCGGTGTCCAAAAAAATATAGAACCCCCCTGCATTTTTTGTGAAAAAAAGATGACCCCCCCCCCTATGTCAGACGAAAAAAATTGATGAACCCCCCCCCCTGAAAAATAACCAAAACCCATATGTCAAATTTATCCGCATGGTTTGGATTTGAACTCTGGTACGCGGCGCACTTTATTCATGTAGCAGAGATGCCAATGCACAAACTTCTCAGCCACATCCATTGAAACGTCTGTTAATTAGGACGACTGTAAGGCATTTTTAACTTCATTTCCATAGACAACTCATGTCCATGGACATTGTATAAAGTAAACTTTATTGGAGTGGTTCGCCAAAGGCAGCCCTCCAGTTAAGAGGGTCATGGGCCATTACGTAAAGTCAACTTTATTCTAGTGGGCCACCAAAGGTGGCCGGCCGGTAAAGAGGGTCGATCATGGCTATTGCATAAAGGATACTTTACTGGACAGGGCCGCTGAAGGCGCGCGGCCATTACCATTATTCAGTGCGTGATCCCAGGGGTCCCTCAAAAATGTTTCTAATACAAGCCGCGGCTTCAATTGGGAATTTTACAGTAAGATTGCCTTGGGGTATTACATAAAGTCAATTTATTGTAGTGGGCCACCGCAGGCGGCCCGCCGGTAAAGAGGGTCGGATCATGGCCATTGCATGAAGTAAACCTAATTGGAGTGGGCCGCCAAAGGCGTCTGCCCGTTAAGAGGGTCATGGGTAATACATAATGTATATTTATTGTAGTGGGCCGCCGAAGGCGGCCCGCCGGTAAAGAGGGTCGATCATGGCCATGGCATAAAGTGAACTTTATTGTTGGTATTATGTTTTTGAAAATGTGGTGACCCCCCCTTTCCTACCAGTGAAACAGTGATGACCCCCCTTTGCGGATTCCAAAATTACGATGACCCCCCCCCCCTGGAATTTGCCGCCCCCCCCCCCGGCCGTAAAAACTGAACGGTCCCTAAGTACTTCTGAACGACCAATACGATACTTGTGTTGTATGTATATGCTGTAAAGACACTGTCCGCCCCGTTGATTTTAACGCTCCCTTTTTTATCTTATCGTGATCGTATGACGCGATGAGGGATAAACCATTTATTAAGATCTTGAGGGGTGAGTCACAACAAACTTGCAGCGTTACGTTTTTACAAAAAGGGTTCAAATGACCAGGAATTCTGGAATGAATGTGTATGCATGACATGCTACCCACTTTTGATATATTTTCTTTGATATTCGCACTTATATGATAGACACCGGTGACAAATCGATGGAATAAACGTTGATACTATGATCATTTTACCGATGTTACATTTTATCCTCTAGAAATCGAGGAAGTCTCAGTTGCTATTGCCATGGTAGCCAAACTCTGCATTGCGGCGACATTTACGATAGTGTATCTGTACGCAGCAGAAATCTATCCAACGGTTGTGAGGTATGTACATGGGCTTAATGTTAACCACGTCAAATAAAACCACTAAAATCGTGGTAATCATGCCGGCTCACTTACTTTCAGGTCTTTCAATACCATGCATCAATAGTTGAAGAATAGCAAACCTACAGAGAAAGCATCAAATTTGGAAAGTAGTATAGTTCGATACTTTTTCAGGACAAAAACCCGCATATTCGATAATTTTGTTCACTCAGTAAAAGATTATTGATACACCGTCATAATTAATTGCGCACACTGTTTCTTTTTAAGAAATGCTGGTATGGGTATGTCGTCTATGTCAGCCCGCGTTGGTAGCATCATATCTCCCTACGTCATGCTTCTCGACGTAATCTGGGCTCCAATGCCGTTTGTTGTCATGGGTGTGACGTCAATGATATCTGGACTACTGGCACTCCTTCTGCCGGAGACAAAGAATAAGAAATTACCCGAAACATTACGAGAGGGGGAATTCTTTGGAACGTAAGTATCGCTTCGAACTCTAGAGACAAAATTTCGGTTTCCCATGGCAGAGATCAGAATTACACCGTACTGCGGGGTTGGGGCGATATTTGGAGTAAAACCTTCCGTGTTGGCTCCTGAGAACCAGTACTTGAATTTCCCTATACGTTCCAGTTCAAAATAAAAGTAGATGACGTAGATGGTGCAATATCAGGAAATGCGCTTTTACTTCGAATTTGTGGTGTTATCAAGAAAGCTTTTGAGTGTTCTGTACTACTTCATCTCATTCGTGCAAACCTGGTACTGTTCCACGATTTCTTTGATATGGATGACTGTAAGACAGCTAAAACAATTGTAAGAATCATTTTAGAACAAACATCAATCAAATTCGTTGGCACTGTGGTGTGGAACACCATTCCAGAAGGTATTAAAATATTCTCTCCTAGATATAGAGTTAAACAAGAATTGATAAGTTATTTGTTAAATTTGTAATTATACCGAATTTGACCATAACTTACACTGGTAGTTTTCATTTTATTATATTTTACAATCTTCTAGGTATACTCCTGTTTTCGTTACTTATTAATTATGGGTCCTCTGCAAATATAGCTTTATTTGTTTCTTCTTGCCTTTTTCATAGATTCCCTGTACTGGTCGCATTTTAAATACAAACTGTAGATTAATGTCATTCTAAATATGAGGCTGAACTCAATTTGTGCCATTGGCAACTATTTTTCAGTCTTATTCTCGTTACAACGCGACGAACTGTTCTAAATGGTAGTGTTTCCATTATCACACATTGTTTTCGAATGATATATATGAGATTTCTTTTTATTTATTCTATTGGATACATACCAATTTCTATATTTCTGTAGAAGCAAAGCAGTCAGCTTGGAAGGAGAAAGTGAATTAGAAGACAAGATCACAAATGACGCCCACGAATTGAAGCCATCGAAGTTGAGTGAAGCTGAGGAAACCTCAGATAAGACAGAGAAGAGTACGGAACTTGGAACAGTGAATGAAGCATACCAATGAAATCTTTTGCATCTTTACACTGGACTCTTGACTGAGTCAGTTAAAAGTTAGTCCCACAGGATCATAATTGGCAGACTTCGGTTCCAGCATACTTTTCTTTATGATGCGGATATGCTTTTTTCTGCATCACCTAACGTTTTTTGCACTTTTTAAAAAATATAGAACGATTGCTAGAAGAAGAAAACGGATTTCTTTTTTTGCTTTCCGACAAGAGAAAATATTTTGTTTCTGAAAAATGGCCGGAATAACTGGCTATCACTCAATACAGAAATTCTTGGGACACTTGTTAGTGTTGTTCCTCATTTGAGTGATATTTTCATGGTGCGAAAGCTGTTGCCATATTGTTAAAGGGGAAGTTCACCTACGGTGATTTTTTTATGTGTGCTTATAGCTTTAGGTCTAGTTATACAGGAAATGCTATTATTGCCATTTATAACTGACGCGTTCTTTTGAAAAAGAACAGGCAAAACAAAACTAGAACAAAGTAGCATCATTGAAAAAACGCAAACGATGGCGCTTTGGTCATGTTGAATGACATTTGTAACATCCAGCATGAAAGCTACAGTCCTCTACTACCCTTGTAGACTGAAAGATTCAGCAGTGTACAGGTGCTCCGAAGGTCGCGGAGCGCCCTCACATGACTGAATCTTTTCATGTACCTTCCCTGGTTATCACATTACTTCTGTTGGCATATGATTACTCACATTGTGTTAAAATCCTTTGCTGTCTTTTGAAAGTCTTATCAAAGTAATTTATCAAAGTACATTATGAACTAGAAATAGTTTTACAATTGCTTGTTCAACATAAGACACAGTAACTAATGATGAAATGTCACTCCATGAAAGCTGATTGGCCGATCAGAGTACTTCACATGAATTTGTTGTCCAATTGGATGCAAGTTTTGTTTGCGGAAAACTAAAATTTACCAAGATTTAAATTATTACTCACTTACGTATACGTATCATACAAAATGTAACATTTTCAATAATACAATGCTATCTAGCAGTGCCCTCTCATGAAGAAAATTGGTGGAACCAGTGGAACCAAAGATAATATCTGCACTAAATTAAGACAAAGCTACTTTGACTTATCACTCTGTGTGAAAAAAACTATAAAAGTAACAACCAAATTTAGAATTAAAGCCTCTAAACTGACTTTGCAGTAATTCAATCATTTACAAATTCTGTTTCAACCCAGCGGATATTGACTACACTGAGTGTAGTACACATTATTAGTAAATGAATGGAAACGATGAATTATTCAGCTGTTGAGTCATACAATTTGTATACTATTCTGTTTTATATATGACGCAACTGTTTCAAATGTACAAATAAAATAAGCAAAATACATCACTTAAACATAAATTCTTTCTTAATTTTCAATGATGACAATTCTTGTGGTTCTCAAAGATTACTGTACACAAATTCAATCAAGTTCAGCTTTGCTGAAACATGCATTGCAAGTTATAATTATAAAATAGAGTACAGCTGATACAAGGGATAAACATTGGCAGAATTACATGTATTTTCTATTGATTCAGTTTACCGTGTGTGTTTGATCTTTTGATCTTCAAACCTTCAACACGGGATAGATATTGTCAAAGTTTGTAATTAAAAAATACAGCTAAGCTGTAACTTGAGTACGGAATAAGGAGCAAAGAGTTCCTGACATACGGTTCATTTAGAATGAAACTGAAATAACGATAGACAAGTACACTCTACCATTAACTTGACTATTTCAGTGCCCGCTCTACTGTATATAGCTCAATCAACAAAGTTACTTGTTTCACCTGTTTCAAGAGTGACCTTTGTTCTTCATGATTTCTGTCACTCTTTCCTGTGAACAGAAATCAATGCAAGACTTAAGTGGCGTCACCTTAACGGCAGTTAATGGTGTATCGTACCTCAAGCCGACGGACCACCAATGCTGACAAAGATTAAAACATATAAGCAAGTTGGGGAAAAACATTTTCTTAGTAGTTTGGCTTCTCAAACAAGAATTTTTGAAATGAAATTAAAAAGTCAGAGCAAAACTTTCAGTCTTATAGTTTCCAGGCACATACTACCTTAATTGAACTACAGCAACAGCAATATACGACTTGCTCATTGAACACAGCCGACATGTTTCAATTCATTGCATATTCAAGACTTCAGTGACGTCACTTGAACGGCAGTTTATGTTATAATATTTAAAGCCTCATAACTTCGTTCAATAACATAGCCTATTGTATAAGGATTTGGATGCGAGACCTATTGTCTTGGACTAATTTATATCTATCTCATGAATATTCATTATATGCGTAGTGATATCACTCAGTGATTCGGCTTTGAATAGTGTCACAATGTACACGTACCTCAACCTGAGGGACCATCAAGGCAAGATGGCCCCTGCAAGTTTTATATTTGTACCATCTCAGGAAAGACAGAGTCAAATAAGCTGAACCTTAACACAGTTGAATTGAAATACATTCTACATTCAGATACAATGTGCCTCGGGGACAGATATTCAAACTCTCAAATTTTAACAATAATTAACACTGATTACCTGCCTCATTATAATCCTGTGGAGTACAATGAAGTCTTCACTGTCTCACTTTTGTAAAGATTGAAAGTCATAATGGTAGTCCTAGAGTATTCAACAAGTTACATTTACTGGGTATCTGAACATGGAATGTATTGGTGAAGTTTCATCACTAAGGCATCGCAGTACACTTTTGGTATATAACTAGACTCTCTCACAGTCCTTACCAGCTTACGTGGCGGGAGTCTTTTACTTGCGTCCTCAACGACTGAGCCAAGCGAAGCTAGGTTACGAGCTGGCGTCGCAAGTGAAAAGGCTCCTAAGTAAACAAGTTAGGACAGTGAGAGAGTATAGTATCACCTGAACTTCATTCTCCTTATCTTGTTTGCAAGATTGCAGACTTTGGGTGAACATTGAGTTATGACTATGATAGCCATTCTAAATCGGGTCTTTGTTTCTGACAACAATTCAACAAGTACGAACAGTGCGGCGTCAATGTCCTTGAAGGTTTTACTTTATCAGCTGTAGATTTGCAACAATGCACTCTGTCAACGAACAAATCGGTGTTTTAACATCTTTTGATCTCTCATTCCAGTGAGTCCTTTCTTAAAGACCGTGGGCTTCAAAATCAATATGCCTTAGTTGGAACAATCGCACCAAAAGGCACAATCGAGGCAAAAATATTACCAGAAACGACAAATATTTTCTTCATTGCCAAGTTTTTTTAGGGGTATATCGACAACACCTCATTTCAGTTCACTCGTTCGATGGATCGTCCAGATATTTGATAGTGACGTTTTCTTGTACACGCTGAGCAATGAAGCAGTTTGAAGACACAATCAAAAGTGTGGGAGGGTTTGGTATCTATCAAAGACTGCATCTGATTATCCTTTCGGTGATAACCGGCAGTACAGCTTTCTTCAAAATGGGCAACACCTTCTACAGCGCTTCAGCTGACCACTACTGTAAAGTATACCATAATCAGACTTACGTCGACCAGTCACCCCTGAAGAACTGCACCATTCCCTATTCACTGGAAGGAGATGACATTTCTTGGGACAAATGTAAGCGGTATGACGTCAATGTTTCTCAGGGAGTTTCGGCCGGGGTCTGCTCGCCTCAGAGCGACGAGACAGTCAGCTGCGACCAGGGATGGGTGTATGATAAAACCTGGTATGGCAGCACTGTTGTATTTGAGGTGAGAATCGAGATTCAAGTTTGTTTAATGTAACTATCGTAACATGAAATAACGACGGCGTACTTCTGACAGTGGTATGATGGAAGATGGTAGTTGATACCTTATATATTCATAGGGAAGTGAAAGGTACGATACCTTGTGAATCTACTTCAAAACGTGCTTTATAATTAGTTCTTACATGATCGTCGATTTAAGCGCAGACATCAGTATATCACGAGATGCGGACTGTCTTGATTTACTGCAGTACCCCATGATACGTTCAACACGATATGGGAATAAGGCTAGAGACTCATTTCTTCAAGAGAGCTTACCTGTGAACTAGTGTAAAGCGCCAGTAAACATTGCTGATAGATACGAGGCGCTATATACATTATTTATCCTATCCTATCCTATCCTATTCTATCCTATCCTATACTATCCTATCCTAGGCAGTGTTTGTGGAATTAGAGCAGTGTGTGGTCAAGTGACCAGAGGTTGCAATTAAACCGTTTAAGTAAAGGGAGGGGATACCATTGAAATCCACTTTATAACTTTAAAGAATGATATAACTTTTCTTTATGTGTTGCGATTGTTTTCTCAAGTATAATCTAGTCTTTGACAATGGTTGGATGCGTCAGCTCTCCAAGTCTATTGTTCCCGTCGGTAATCTGGTTGGTGTCATCATATTTGGGCAGCTGTCTGATATGTAAGTGTCTTCACGCTTTGCCACAAGTGCCCCTACAGTGTTATAGAAAGCTATCACTTTCATATAAGGTATTCTGTCCATACAGACCCAAAATGAAGTCGGAGATAAATGGAAATTACTTCAGAAAGTTATTATGCCCACGAAATCGGTATATTTTCAAATGCGTCTTTGTCGACCTGTCTGACAGATACCGCGCACTACTGGTGGAAAGTTGGCGACGTACATTTTAGATCATTATGTCACGTGAATCATATCATTCAAGAAGGCAGTGAGCTAGATTCAGACTTTCTTATTAAGTAAGAGATTAGAGAGAGATCCAACGAGTCAGACAGGCAGACTCACACATGAAATTATAAAGGGGAAATGGACGTAGCATGACAGACTGACAGAGACACAGAGAAACGGAAACAGATAAAAAGGCGACACACCGACAATAAGCACTTTTCCGTCTCGGTGAATCAGTCTTCCTGCAGAGACACCTAGAAAAAAAATTCTTGAGGGGCAAAATGCAGTGTAGTTAAACGGAAAGGTGCACCGTTAACTGCTCAATAACAGTATAAGGACAAGCTGATCTATGTTTGTGAGAACCCTACTTCAAGACAGATCTTTCCTTTTATGTATGCACTCGACAAAGTTTGTACCTTATTAATATACGTTTGGTGACAGTGTGGTGTGATTTATTGTTAAGTCACACGAGTCAGTCGATTTGACGTGTCGGTTCTTACTTTAATTCACCAGCTTTGGAAGGAGGCCAATTTTCTTCACGACCTTGGTGCTGACGATAGTTACGGGAGTGCTGACCTCATTTACACAGACATATGCCACGTTTGTGATCGGCCAGTTTCTCTTGGGTGCTCTTCCACACCCCCTTTTGGTCACTGGAAATATCTTGAGTAAGTTCTCAGGATTTCAAGTTCTTTATTTGCTTCTTGCTTTCGACTAAACCGTTTATTTACATTGCAGTAGGGAGTAGAATACCATTTCAAATCAAGTTTACAGTATAAAACCACAGCAACTTATGGGCCGATGACTCCCACATATACACCAGATGTCTTAACATGCAGTAAAGTTATCGAATATTGGAATTTTGTCTGCGATGTCTCTCAACGTACGTGTAACTTTAGAGCGTTCACTTTAGTTAGTAACTTTTCACATGCTCGCTGGTGCAAGAGTAGCCGTGCTCTAAATTACAATTCAACATTATCCAGTGACAATCTCTATTAATTTTCGAGGATCAGTAAAACAGCAATTTCTGCGATTCAGATATAGTTGTACGTGCCCAAGTACAGCTTAATTTCAACATTTGTTGCACAAACATAATTGTCCGGTCACGAGGTTATAAAACATAATTAATCATGATAAAAGATTAATTTCTTCATATTATTAATTAATTAGGAATTTTGACCTTGTCAAGTATGCTGCCACAGAAGAACCCGGCGGACTGTACCATTTTTTTATTGGTGACCGACGGTTGGGAGGGGCTCAATATACGTACTAATGGAAGTGCGCTTGTGGCAGTAGTTGTTTCAATCATTGAGGAATGGAAAAAAGTCATAGGACAGTTTCTTTCCAATTACTGCAAGAATGGCACTAGCACTGAAGGCAAAGAGACCAGTGATCATCTTTTGAAAATTTGCTATTTCTGAATATGTGAAAGAAATATTCACTCCATGTAAATTTTATTGTCCTGTAATGTCTTTTGCCGTTTGGCACCCCATTTCACAATTCTACAACAACGTTTGTAGTTGAGTAGCACCCCTTTTTGCCGTGAAGTATACCTATTCCTTTTGGCACCTTTCTTCACACATCATATTACAGCAGCACTTGTTAGTGTAGTTGAACCACAGTACGTAGTTCAACTTAGGGAGCGTTCAGTTATTATGGCCGGGGGTGGGCCGGCAAATTCTTCCTGCACATCAGTCAAAATAAGTGAACCCCCTACCCATTGCACCAAAAAATTGATGACCCCACCCCCCTTTTAAGATGACAAAAATTTTATGACCCCCCCCCCCCCTATTGCTTGAGTAAAGCTGCACACACAAACACCTCGGGCGGGGGGAATAGGATAAAAAAAAAGATTCTCAGATATTTTCAAATGACCCTCCTTACAAACTCACAAAGTTTTAATGTTCACATTTTCCCCTTCTGACTTGCTATAATTTTAAATTACCCCTCAAAGGGATTGGACAGAAATTACAGGTGGGTCGCAATATTTTTGCGGAAGCGTGTGTGTAGAAAATTTTGATATTTAGATTTAATTGATAATCAGCTGTTGATAATGTTGATTCACTATACATGATAGTGTATGAGAAAATTATGTAATAGTTTTTCAATTCTGATTAAATCTGAGCGACACCGTATCATTGCGGTATTTTTATCTCCCAGAATATTTCTGAACACTGTAACTGCTTTTTGACGGGACGGATGCTTATGAAAATTAAGTGACCCCCTCCCTCTCAGTTGTTTGAAAAATACATGACCCCCCCCCCCCCTTTGCAGTTTTCAAATTTGAGGTGACCCCCCCTGGATTTTGCCGGTCCACCCCGGCCGTAATAACTGAACGCTCCCTTAGGCAAATGTATCTGTACAATTTGCATGAACACAAGAAAGTTCTAACGACTTTAAATAACCTGTTCCCATGTAGGATTTCTTGAACTAGTATGTTGTTGAACTTAGTTAAGAGTGTTTAGAAGAGAGAATATATGACTTATTGAACTAGCATGTAGTTGTACTTGGTAAACGTGTAGTCTGACGGCTATATTCAGCCCCTCACACCTACTAGGCACCCCTAAAAATTAATGGTATAGTCTACCGGGTACTTCCGTGGTAGCATACTTGACAAGGTCCAGGGAATTATACTGAAATATTATAATTCGGTCATCATGGTGTACTCACATAATTCCTAACTGCGCTTTTATCCTAAAGATGTTCAAAATTTATGCCAAATTCGCGCAGTTGTAGTATAGCATACAATTTGCGTTCAGAGTGTTGCATTCGTCTATTTATAGTGTATTACATCATATCAGTATATGGCGCAAATACTGCGATCTGATTGGTCGAGACATAAAAATAACCGTGCTATATTCGCAATATAGCACGGTTGGAACAGACGTGAGCTCTTAGCTAGACTAAATTTCCTTTTTGACCCTTCACACTAAAATTTAAATGTAATGCTATGACAGAAAAGCAAAAAAAACCAGCTCAGCAACGGGTATACTACGAGATTTTGATCAGTTCACGAAACATCTGAACCAGCGATAGCGACTGCATATAAGGGGTGTCACTGGATATTGTTTAAAGATGTTGAGGCAATAATGTGAACGCACATTGCTGTATACTTTTTGTGCAATATCAATCTTTACGGCCCTGATACGGGTTTTGTAGACCGAGGTCGTACAGCTGAAGGGCCCGGGTGTACGACAGAGGTATAATATATATGCGCGAATTTGGTACATATTCTGACATAGTTTAGCATTGTGCATTTATAGGTATTTGTATGCCATGATGACAGAGCTATATGCTATGATGTATGCTATGATGTATGCTATGATGTATGCTATGATGTATGCTATGATGACAGAGGTATGCTATGATGACAGACCATATTATATTTGCCCATCACCAACGTTCCATTTATGACATGACATATTTCAACTTTTGAATTGAGTAAGTACACCTTATGACCCTTTGGTCACGAGTGCACACATTCAGCACAATGAGACCACGCAGCTTTATTTTCTTACGGTGGTCAATGGACGACATTCAACATCATATTCACAGACGCGGAAAGTCACTGAGACGGCGGCAAATCCTTGAAAATGAATTCAAAAATTCCTTTTGAGTAATATGTTGCCTGTCAAGGACTCCCTGGAACATTTACACCGTGATTGGTTGTCTTTTTCAGACATATCGGACGCAATAATACATGTACCACATAGAGTCGTTCACACCAAATTATTCTGGTAAACTTTAAATTTCTTGTTCTTCTTCCTTAATAGTCTTGGAAATTGTTAGTTCGGAATACAGGACGATGTGCAACGCAGTCCTCCACGTTGGTTTCAGTGTGTGTTACATGCTGTTCGGCGTCATCGCTCTGTTGTGTCATGGTAACTGGAGACTGATACAATTAATAGCAGGCTTGTCGTGGATCCTGTTTTTACCATCTTTATTGTAAGTCATATATGCACAGTTGCTTTTGCAGAGGCCATCCCCGATGCAAGACTTCGGCGACAACGAATTATTCATGTGCTCATGTTTGCAAACCATTTAAAACTAGGGCGAGTCGATAGGAGGAACCAAACGAAACATTTGAAGTAAGGGAGCATTCGTTTTTACGGGGAGAGGGGGTCGGTGGAACTTAAACGACAAATGAAATGCAAAAAGCGATCCCCTTCAAATGAATTTCTAAAATTTGACCCCCCAAATTCATCAATTGTGAAATGTGAACCCCCTCAAATTTCATCAGATTTGATTCATTAACCCTTTGCACCCTCTGGCGCTGGGGTGAAAAATTGGGCTCTTCAAAAGTGTTAGCTGTGGGTCCATAGCTGTGGTGTTTTCAGACGGGATTTCTGCCTTTTACGGGCTAGTTTTGACTTTTACGACTTTTAACCCCGCGTCGGGGTTGAAAGTCGTAAAAGTCAAAATCAGCCCGTAAAAGGCAGAAATCCCGTCTGAAAACACCACAGCTATGGACCCACAGCTACAAAAGTGTTTGCAAGAAAAAAGAGTTACCCATCCCGATTTCCATGCACAAAAACACAGCAACCCTCCCCAAGATGTCACAGTCCATATCAATAATAACTCAATTGACATATAATTTCCCATTTGACCTTTAAACTTTCAAAGAATCATTTTTGAACTTTACAAATAATCCTTTGGGTGAGATTCCAACATCATATTTGTTTTCACATCTGCTCTTTCAAACATAATATTCTCATCACGTTCATTTATATGAATTGTCAAACATTTATAAAGGCACATATTAGCTAGTTTTTTATTGTAAAATTATTCATAATTTCCTCACAGACCAAAATGTATAGGGAATCAACATTTTGGTGAAATTCCAAAATCAATTTATCGCTTACACATGCACCTGCAACCACCATAGTCTACGAGCGTTGGATGAAAAGGTTTGAGCATAACTATGAAGGAGCGATGTCAGATCAATGAAGCTTGGTTTGCATTTATTTCAACTCTTCAGATGACTAACTGACTGGTATGGTTTATTTTCAGTTCCCTGTGTATTTGACTGCTGATACAAGACTTACGGGAGGCTATCAAAAAAACGACGGGGAAAGTTGAGAAAAAAGGTGTCTTGTTCCATCAGGACAATGCTCCATCCCACAAGTCAGTCATTGCCATAGCAACAGTGCGTGACTGCGGCTTCAAACTCGTTCTACACCTACCATACTCTCCTGACCTAGCACCCTCAGACTTTCATCTCTTCCCAACATGAAGAAACAATTAGCTGGGAATCACTTTGACGATGATGATGACGTGATATTCGTCATTCAGGACTATTTTGACGACCAAGATGAATCCTTTTACAAAGCGGGGATCCAAACGCTGCAGCACCGTTGACAGAAATGTGTGGACCGCAAGGGGGACTATGTTGAAAATAAAATAGCACAGACATTTACTCCAGTAGGACTTGATAGTTAGGCTCAAAACTTTTGATCCAACCATCGTATTCCAGTACATTAATATCAACAATCAAGTGTCTACATATACACAGACTTAGCTGGTTTTGCGTTAAAAATATAGTCATACTTTCCTCATAGACTACAGTGCAATTCAATAATAAATTATTTTTGCCATAACTCTATACAAACCTTCGTAAAATTTGAAATACTCCCCCTGCCAATCAGTGATTGTAAAATTTGACCCCCCTAAAAACGGTTTCGTAAAAGTCAGCCCCCCGATTTCCATTGAACTCCCACCTCCTCCGCGTAAAAAAACGAATTCTCCCTAATCAAAGATACAGCAGATACTGAGTTCAAGTCTGTTTGAAAGTGCGGATTGTTGTGATTTAAACGAAGGTCTTCGAAAACACCCAAAGTTTGTACATATCCATTCAGCTAGGTCCGAATGACATGATCAAATTTATACCGCAATTTTAGATACATTTTGACGACCAAGTAGGTCACCCTGAATCACCTTTGTGGTTGTCGTCGTTGTTTGGTTTCGTTTCCTATGATGTTAATTTCCACCCTGCAGTTTTATCACGGAGAGTCCGATGTGGCTGATACAGAAACATAAATACGGCAAAGCTGAGAAGGTCTTACAAACATTTGCGAAGTTCAACAAGAAAACATTATTACCGGGAAATATATTGGAAGAAGACAAAGAAACACAGGATAAATCGCCGGCTGTGGAATCAAAAGTACAGGTATAAACTCAGTTTCGACAATCTTGTACTTGTTTTCTTCGTAGAGATACACAAAACTATGGTAAAGATATTTCCTTTGTCCGAAATTCTCTCGTTAGAATCACAGTCTCAACATTTGGGTAATCAAAACCACTGTGAAATACGCACTTTTTAATCGATTGCAATCCGATATACATGATTCAGTTGAAAAATTACATTAAATCTATTCGGAAGAAAACATAACATTATCATCCATTCATATTTGCATTGTTTACCATAAGTTAGTACCAAAAGCTGTTTCTTGTTTTCTTCATGCGTTTTCATTTCTTCCCAGGAACGACAGTACACTTTGATGGATATTTTCAGAACACCGAAACTTCGTTTTCGAGCGCTTATCATGTGTTTTAACTGGCAAGTTCACTTTTTGTTTCTTTTCGATCGCCAAAGTTCATTCAATTATGCAGAAGATGGACTGAATGAAACAGGTGAAAATCATCCGAGTAAAGTATGTGTTCTAATTGCAACTTAACGAATGGACTATAATAGAGGCTGCGTTTTAAGCATTTACAACACGGGTATTGTATTTTAATTGAGACTGTTTTCATACGTATTCTTTCAGGTTTGCCTGTAGTTTTGTGTATTATGGGATATCTCTAAACACCGACCAGATCGGAAACAACCCATATACAACGTTCATACTTGCGGGCCTTGTTGAGATCCCCGGTCGTTTGTTGGCTTGGGGATCACTGCAAGTCATCGGCCGACGCTGGTCGTTATGTGGGTTTGCATTCGTTGGCGGACTGGCACTGATACTCAGTGTTCCACCGGGTAAGTACCGGTACTTATGAACGACCAATACGATACTCGCGTTGCATGTATATGATGTTATGACACTGTCTGCCCCGTTGATTTTACACCCCCTTCACTTTATAGTGATCGCATGACGCGATGAGGGATAAGCCATTTAAAAATTTATCAGGAGATGGTCACAAAAAAGCTTGCAGCGTTACGTTATTACAAAAAGGGTGCAAATAATCTGCAACCAAAAACAGTCTGGAATTCTGGAACGAATGTGTATGCATGTCATCACACTTCCCTCTTTTGATATATTTACTTTGATATTCGCACTTATATGACAGAAACCGGTGACAATATGATGGAATAAACGTTTTATATTATAAGCATTTTACTGATGACTTTACATTTTAATTTTATCCTCTAGAAATCGAGGAAGTCTCAGTTGCTGTTGCTATGGTAGCCAAACTCTGCATTGCAGCGACATTTACGATAGTGTATCTGTACGCAGCAGAAATTTATCCCACGGTTGTGAGGTATGTACATGGGTTGAATGTTATCAGCAGCGGGTAAAACGACATATATAAAATCTTGGCACTCATGTTGGCTGACTTATTTTCAGGTCTTTTAATACCATGCATCAGTTGAAGTATAGCAAACCTACAGTGAGAGCATCCGCAAATTTTGACATCAAACACCATCAGAGAGCAGTTGTTTGATACTTTTTAAGAAAAATAATGGATACTCGATAACTTTTTGACTCAGTAAACGATTACTGAAACGTCACAATAAATTGCACACGCTGTTTCTTTTAGAAATGCTGGTATGGGTATGTCGTCTATGTCAGCCCGCGTTGGTAGCATCATATCTCCCTATGTCATACTTCTAGACGTAATCTTGGCTCCAATGCCGTTTGTTGTCATGGGTGTGACGTCAATGATATCTGGACTACTGGCACTCCTACCGGAGACAAAGAATAAGAAATTACCCGAAAAATTACGAGAGGGGGAATTCTTTGGAACGTAAGTATCGCTTCGAACTCTGGAGAAGGACTCACATGGCAGAGGTCAGAGTTACACCGTAACACGGGGGTGGGGTAGACATTGAGAGTAAAACCTTCTGTATTGGATCCTGAGAAGCAGTACTTGAAAAACAACAATTGAAAAGTTATTTCTTAAATTTGCAATTATATTCAATTTGACTGTAACTTATTCTGGTAGTCTTCGTTTTATTATATTTCACAATTATCTAGGTATAATGTGTTTTCGTTGCCTAATATTTGTGGTTTCTCTGCAAATATAGCAATATCTGTCTCTTCCTCTCTATTTCATCGATTTTCCTGTAATAATCGCCATTTTAAATACTAACTGTAGATCCATGTCATTCTAGGTATGCGGTTGAACTCAATTAGTGTCCATGGCAACTATTTTTCAGACGGTAGTGTTTAATTGTCGCAAATAGTTTTTTAAATGATATATATGAGAATAAATTATTATTAACAAGATTGGGAGTAATTTGGGGTTATTGGATATTGAACTAATGTCGGTTTAATCTGCAAATGTAAGCTCATCTGCTTTCCTCTTTAACCATGCACTTCTTTTATGAGTAATTTGTAATATTGCAACATTCAGCTACAAGGCAACCAACGCCTTTGAGAAATTTCAAAAACGTAAGGATCCGATGCTCCCCAATTAGTTCAAATCTTGTTTATTTATACTATTATAGATAAACACCAATTTCTGTATATCTGTAGAAACAAAGCAGTCAGCTTGGAAGGAGAAAGGAAATTAGAAGAAGAAATCACATGTGACAACCGCCAACTGAAGCCATCGAAGTTGAGTGAAGCCGAGGAAATATCAGATAAGATAGAGAAGAGTCTAGAACATGGAATCTTTCGCATCTTGACATTGGACTCTTGACTGAGTCAGTTGGAAGCTGGTCTGACAGGAGCATGACCTGAAGAGATCAGTTCAAGTGTACGCTTCTCTGCGATGCTCATATACTTTCGTGAAATTACATTAACATGTAAAATACATAAAACGACAGTCAAAAGAATGAAACCTTAGCACATTTTTTTCTCTTCGAGAAGTGAAAAGATTTTGTTCTGAAAAATGGCCAGGATAATTGGCTATCACCGATATACAGATCCTTAGAGCACTTGTTTGCCCTCTTCCTCATTTGAGTGATTATCTTCTGTAATGAGAAAGCTATAGCGTCTTAGTGTTGTATGACATTTGTAATAGTTAGCATTAACTCTCCAGTCTTCCATCCTTGTGGACTGAAAGATTCAACCGTGTGTGTGAGCGCCTTCACAGGGCAGAATCTTTCAGTCTACCATTCCCGATTCTATTTTATTAGTTATTAAGATTTATCCACCGTACACTAAAACAGGTCTACATAGCATTGGGTAACCAACACAGGTGCAAAACATCTATACAAAGTCAGTCCCCCAGAGCACACTACACAACGAGCAAAAGAAAAAGCTGACGTAGAGTATACAACAATTTAAATTGAAATTAAAAACAATGAAATTTTTTAAAACAACCAAATTTATATAGGTCTACATTTACTACAAATGCAGTGGATTGTCCATGTACAAGTGTTCTGAGGATCAAATGAACTATGAAATTTGTTCCAATACCATTTTTTATTGTTCGTTTAATGTAAGCGTTGAAGTAATGGTCCTAAATACCCTTGGTAAAGTATTCCATAAATTGGCTATGCGATTAAAATGAGGTGACGGTAAGAAAGATATTTGAACGATTTAATCGTAATGTAGTTGAATCAGCACTTACACGGGTATGAATGTAAGAAGATGAAAGCTTAACAAACTTGTGTATGTTCATAGTATATAATCCAGGAATAGATTTATGAAAGAAGATAAGATCAAGAACCTCTCTGCGAAATGACAAGGGTAAAAGGTTGACAGAAACTAATCTCTGTTTACAATCAACACCAGTAGGATAACTGAGCATGTATCTAGTCGCCGCTTTCTAGATTTTTTCTAGTTTAACTAGACATCGTTTAGAATGCGCCATTCAAACAACACTCCCATACTCCAGGTGGCTACGAATTAGTGAATAATACAGAGCTCTAATAGTTTTTGTGTCACATTTATAACCACAAGTACGCTTTACCATACGAAGTGATCTGTGGGGCTTCACATCAATACGATCGATATGGGTGTTCTAGTCTAGGTTGGATGTAAAATCAACACCTAAATCACAATATTTCTTAACAGACTCTTAACATTTGCCATTCATAACATACTCAAAGTTCAAGGGGTTTCTGGATCTTGTAAACCTGAGAACATTACACTTTGTTGGATTGAAAGGCATGTCACCTTGGAGTTCAACACAATCTTGCTGAACTTTGATAGCACGAAAGAATTTTGAATCATCAGCAAGGAGAGCTAGAGTAGTCTGACGAGATACACAGATGGGCATGTCATTAACACATGACAAAAATAAAAGTGGACCCAAAATAGATTCCTGAGGAACTCCTGAAGGAACAGGCAACCAGTCTGAGTATTCTCCCTCAACATTACTCTCTTTTCTTTGTGATTAGTAATCTGATATCCAATTTAAAAGCATGCCATTGAAACCAAACAACTGTATTTTATGCAACAATTTATCGTGAGATACTTTGTCGAAAGCCTTGGAGAAGTCAAGATAGAGCAAGTCTACCTGACGCCCCCTGTCTAACACTTAACCAATTTCATGAACAATCCGCGCAAGCTGTATACTACATGACTTTCCTTTACAGAATCCATGTTGTAAGTTGTAAATAGGATCTGACAATACAGGATAAGCCTTATTGAAAATACGTCTTTCAATCACTTTGCTAACTGAACTTAACAAGGAAAACCGCTCTATAATTAGACTAATTATAGATATAATTAGACTAATTTCTATAGAATTAGACTAATTTCCATTGTGAGGGCACTTTCCAAAGTTTTAAGGACCTATTAAAAAGGTCACACAAAGAAGGCGCCAATTCCCTTGCATACTAAATTAAAAGGCGAGGAGACATGTTGTCATTTCCAATAGCCTTGTTAGGATCTAAATTAACAAGAAGTTTGAACACATCGTGAAAGTAATATACCCTAAATCAGGATTTGGTTCGGCTTCGTCAATTAAACATGAATCACTGTTTGTACTGTTACGATTAAAGGATGAGAAGAAGTTTTCATTAAAAAGTTGCGCTTTATCAAAAGCAGTGATACGTCTCTTCCCTTTCCTTTTAAAATACTGGGCAGGTTATGTATTTTTGTTTTGGCTCCATAAAAGCCCTAAAAACACTTAGGTTTTGCATGTATTTGGTTGGATAAATTGGGAAGAAAATTATTATATTTCTGAGACACAAAACTTTTTAGTCTGTTACTTAATTTGCGATACTTTGCCCAATGATTGCTGTTATTAGAGCAAATTGTTTTCCTCCGAGCAAATTCCTTAATTCCTCACAGGGCTGCAAAATCTTTCCGTCTACCGTTCCCGATTGCCACATTAGTTCTTGTCGACATATGACTACTCACATGGTGTTTAAACCCATTGCTCTCACTTGAAAGTTATAACAAATCAAATTTGCTTTTAGATGAAACAAAAAAGACATTTCAAGTGTGAAGGTATGTTCATAAGAAATGTATTATGACTGACAAGGCATCACAGTGAAAATCAATATCGGATTTGAGGACATAAAATTGCAGGTGTTCGAGCGCCTTATTGGATATCTGCATACAAATAAAGAAATTAAGAGTAAAAATACTCTTAAGTTGAGATTCAAGGGTATCATATATAAAGTACAAAAGTTATGAAATCAAAAGTCTTACTCTGAATTCATCAGAAGTGAAATGGCTCCTAAGTAAGCCAGTGAGGACATTGAGGGAGTATAGTATCAACCAGGACTTCGATCTCCTTATCTTGTTTGCAAGATTGCAGACTTTGGTTAAACAGTGAATTATGATTATGATAGCCATTGTCAATCGGGTCTTTGTTTCTGACTAAAATTCAACAAGTACGAACGGTGCGGCGTCAATGTCCTTGAAGGTTTTACTTTATCAGCAGTAGATTTGCAACAATGCAATCTTTCAACGAACGAATCGGTCCATCGGCATCCTTTGATCTCTCATTCCAGTGAGTCCTTTCGTAAAGACCGTGGACTATAAAATTAATAAGCCTTAGTTGGAACAGTCGCACCAAAAGCCACACTCGAGGCAAAATTTTTACCAGAAACGACAAGTATTTTCTTCATTGCCCAGTTTTGTTAGGGGTACATCGACAACGCCCCATTTCCGTTCACTCATTCAATGCATCGTCCAGATCTTTTACAGTGGCGTTTTGTTGTACACGCTGAGCAATGAAGCAGTTTGAAGACACAATCAAAAGTGTGGGAGGGTTTGGTATCTATCAAAGACTGCATCTGGTTATCCTTTCGGTGATCATGGGTAGTACAGCTTTCTTCCAGTTGGGCAACACCTTCTACAGCGCTTCAGCTGACCACTACTGTAAAGTATACGATAATCAGACTTATGTTGAACAGTCAGTACTGAAGAACTGCACCATTCCCTATTCGCTGGTAGGAGATGACATTTCTTGGGACAAATGTAAGCGGTATGACATGAACGTTACTCAGTGGATTTCGGACGAGCTCTGTTCATCTCGAAGGGAAGAGACCGTCAGCTGTGATCAGGGATGGGTGTATGATAAAACGTGGTATGAAAATACTGTTGTATTTGAGGTGAGATTTGAGATTCAAACATGAATCACAAACATGAAATAATGTACTTCTAACGATGAAATAATGTACTTCTAACGATTGTATCAAGAAAGATATTAGTGATGCCTTATATATTCACAGAGAACACAATTGTACGATACCTTGTGAATCTGCTCAAAACTTGCTTTGTAGTTAGTTATCACACAATTGTCGATTAAATCGCAGACATTAGTATACCACGAAATGCGGACTGGCTTGATTTATTGGAGTGGCCCCCTGATCAGGTTAAGACGAAAGGTTGTTATAGGCAGTGTTTGTAGAATAATGTTCAAGTGTTCAAAGGTTGCAATGAAAGGGAAGGAATATGATTGAAATCTAATAACTATAAAGAACGATATAACTTTTTTTCATGTGTTGCTATCGTTTTCTCAAAGTTTAATCTAGTATGTAACAATGGTTGGATGCGTCAGCTCTCCAAATCTATTGTTCAAGTCGGTAATCTGGTTGGTGTCATCATATTTGGGCAGCTGTCCGACTTGTAAGTTTATTCTCGCTTTGCTATATGTGTCTTTATATAGTGTCATAGAAAGCCATCACTTTCCGTTAAGGTATTACACGTCCATACAGACCCACAAAAGAAATCAGAGGAAAATGGAAATTACTTCAAAACGTTGTCTGTTATGCCGACGAAATAGATATACATTTTTGATTGCGTCTTTGTTGAACTCTGACAGGTTGATATACCCCCAACTAGTAGAAAGTTGAAGAAGGACTTTTTGGATCATTATGTCACGTGAATACAATCATTCAAGAAGTCAGTAACCTAAATTCAGACTTTCTTCTTGATTAAGGGATTAGAGAGATACAAGGAGTCAGACAGGCAGATTCATACAGAAACGGGGTGAAATTATAGGGAGAAATTGGAGATAGCATGGTAGACTGACAGAGACACATAGAGACGGATGGAAACCGACAATAAGCACTTTTCTCTCTCAAGGATCTGTCTTACTGCATAGACACCAAGATAAATTATACTCAAATGGAAAGGTGCACAGTTAACTGTTCAATAACAGTATAAGGACAAGGTGTTTTATTATGTTTCTGAGAATTTTACCACTATACAGGTCTTTCCCCTCATTCGTGTCCTCACAGAGTTTGTACCTTATCAATAAATGTTTGGTGAGAGTGGTGCGATTTATTGTTAAGTCACACGAGTCAGTCGATTTCAAGTATATCGGTTCTTACTTTAATTCACCAGGTTTGGAAGGAGGCCAATTTTCTTCACAACCTTGGTGCTGACGATAGTTACCGGATTGCTGACATCATTTGCACATATATACGCTATTTTTGTGATCGGCCAGTTTCTCTTGGGTGCTTTTATACACTCCCTCTTCGTCACTGGAAATGTCTTGAGTAAGTTCTGGGGATTTCAAGTTCCTTATTTGCGTCTGGCTTTCGAGTAAAGCATTTACATTGCATTCGGGAAAATAAAAATATTTCAAATCTGATTAACGTTTACAGTATAAAGCCTTGCCTTCACAGCAACTTATGGGCAGATGACTCCCACATATACACCAAATTTCTTAACGTGAAGTAAAGTGAGCGAATATCGGAATTTGTCTGCGATGTCTCGCAACGTCGGTTTAACTTTAGAGCTTTCACTTTAGTTATTACTTTTCATATGATAGCTGGGGCAAGAGTAGTAAAGTTAGGGAATATTAGAATTTGTCTGCGATGTCTCGCAACGGAGCTTGAACTTTTGCGGCTTTCACTTTAGTTAGTAGCTTTTCACATGCACGATCGTTGGGGCAAGAGTAACCGTGCAAAGCGTTACAATCCAACATTATCCAGCGAAATCTCTAGTAATTTTCATTCTCGTGAGCCAGAGCATAATTTCCGCTTAACGGGTAGCGCTAAGCTGTTGCCGTAAAGAAGCGCGTGGTTTACGACGATGGTAATTTTCGAGGATCAGTAAAACAGCGATTTCTGTGATCCAGATATTGTTGTACAGGCCCAAGTACTATTGATTGCACAAATATAATTGTAAGGTGACAGGGTCATGATCAATAGATTAATTTACATGTAGGAAATAATGCTAAGAATATTATATTTCGGTCATCGTGGTATCCTCATATAATTCCTAACTTCACTTTAATTCTAAAGATGTTCAGAATTTATGCAGAATTCGCGCTGTTGTAGTATGGCATGCAATGTGCGTTCATGGTGTTGCATTCGTCAACATATAGTGTATTTAACACGATTGGAACTAATTTGGGATAATTGGATGGTGAAGTAAGGTCATTTTAACCTGCAAATGTATTAAAGCTCATCTGCTTTTCTTTTTAAGTTACAAACTTGTTTTCATGAGTAATTTGTAATATTGCAACATTCAGCTATATGGCACCTAACACTTTTGAGAAATTTGAAAATATGAAGATCCAATTATCACAAATTAGTTCCAATCGTGTTAATATTGATGGCATAAGTACTGCGATCTTATCGGTTGAGACGTAAAATAACCGTGCTACATTCGCAATATAGCACGGCTGGAACAAACAATAAGCAGTAAATCACCCAAGAAACGTATACCACTCGGTTTTGATCAGTTCACTTAATATATGTACTCGCTATCGCTCGTGCATATGTGTCGTGAACTGATCAAAATCTCGTGGTATACCGTCACTGGGTATGGTCCATTGAGGCAACAATGAACACGCACCACTGTACACTTTGTGTGCAATATTAATCTTTACGGCCCTGATACTGGTATTGTAGACCGAGATCGCATGGCGCAACGGCCCAAGCGTACGACCGAGGTATTTAATAATATAACTGAGGGAATTTAGTACATATTCTCACAAAGTTTAGGATTGTGCATTTATAGAAGTATGCTATGATGACAAAGCATATTACATTTGCTTATCACCAATGTTCAATTTATGACTTAACAACATGAATTATTTCAACTTTTGAATTGATTGAGTAAACCTTATAACCCTTTGGTTACGTGTGCACACATTCAGCACAATGAGACCACGCAGCTTGTGTACTTACCCTGGTCAATGAACGGTACTCAGCATCATATCCATAGACGTGGAAAGTCACTGCGATGGTAGTAAAGGTAGTATGCGCCTCGAAAGTGAAAGACAAACTTTTGCTAAAACTTTCCTTTAAGGACTTTTTTTATCATTTCTCTTTCAAAATCAAGAATTAAAATCAGGGTGACAATGCAAACTTTGGTACTAGAGAAATAAATAACCCAAGCTTTACCAATATTTCAAGTTAAAAATGGCGGCCATCCTTATGTTAAGTGTATGGAGAAAAATAATTTTTTTCAATTTTCGAAAAACTAAGTGGATGAACATTTTTTTTATACCAACAGCTTTAATTTTTGCCCCACAGGTGGTAGATCAGAAAAGAACTGAAAAATTGACAGTCCGAATATCTGTCCCCGAGGTGCGTTCCACCTTGAACCAAAATTTATTCTGAATAATATGTTGCCTGTCTCGAACTCTCTGAAAAATTAACACCGCTATTGGTTGTCTTTTTCAGACGTATTAATACACGTATCAAGTAGTGTCATTTACACCAAATCATTCTGGTAAACTTTAAATTTCTTGCTCTTCTTCCCTAATAGTCTTAGAAATTGTTAGTTTGGAATACAGAACGATGTGCAACGCAGTCCTCCACGCTGGTTTCAGTGTGTGTTACATGCTGTTCGGCGTCATCGCTCTGTTGTGTCATGGTAACTGGAGACTGATACAATTAATAGCAGGCTTGTCGTGGATCCTGTTTTTGCCATCTTTATTGTAAGTCGTATATGCAGTGTATGGCACAGTTGCTTTTGCAGAGGTCATCCCTGATGCAAGACTTGGGCGACACGAATTACTAACGTGCTCATGTTTGCAAATCATTTAAAGCTTGATTGAGTCGGAATGGAACGGAAAGTACAAACATTTGAAGTATCAAAGAGAGAGCAGATATTGAGTTCAAGCCCGTTTGAATGTGCGGATTGCTGTGATTTAAACGAAAGTCTTCGAAGACATCAAAAATTTGTGCATATTCATTCAGCTAGGTCCGAGTAACTTGATCAAATTATACCGCTGATGTAATGTAGAAGACAAATTTCGACCACCAAGTAGGTGACCCCGAATCACTCTTGTTGTTGTCGTTGTTTTGTTTCATTTCCGATGATGGTAATTTCACACTCTGCAGTTTTATCACGGAGAGTCCGATGTGGTTGATACAGAAACATAAATACGGCAAAGCTGAGAAGGTCCTACAAACATTTGCGAAATTCAACAAGAAAACATTATTACCGGGTTATATATTGGAAGAAGACAAAGAAAGACAGGATAAATCGCCGGCTGTGGAATCAGAAGTGAAGGTATAAACTCGGTTTTGACAATCTTGCACTTTGTTTCACTTGTTTTCTTCGAAGTATGGATACACAGAACTATGGTAAAGTGTTTCCTTTATCCAAACTTCCCTCGCTTGAATCACAATCTGGAGGGTAATCAAACCACTGCTTTTTAGCTCACATTTGGTGTACCAATGTGAGGTTATCGTTTAAGCTGAAGTCGGTGGCGTCTGTATGTATGTATGTATGTATGTATGTATGTATGTATGTATGTATGTATGTATGTATGTATGTGTGTGTGTGTGTGTGTGTGTGTGTGTGTATGTATGTATGTATGTATGTATGTATGTATGTATGTGTGTGTGTGTGTGTGTGTGTGTGTGTGTGTGTGTGTGTGTATGTATGTATGTATGTATGTATGTATGTATGGATGGATGTATGTATGTATGTATGTATGTATGTATGTATGTATGTATGTATGTATGTATGTATGTATGTATGTATGTATGTATGTATGTATGTATGTATGTATGTATGTATGTATGTATGTCCGTCAACATCAAAACTAACGAACTGCTGTACTGCTGAGTTTGGTATTTGGTGTGTGGATGCATCCTGAACTACAGATGGGATTTTGTTCAAATGAAGTTTGCATTTGCCAAAATTATATAAATGAGCTTAAAAAATGTGAAAATGGTCAAGAACTAATAACTCAAGAACCGCTGTTTTGATTGCTTTGAAAATACGTGTACCTTAGATGAACATGATACAATTTTATGAATATCGTGAAAATATCTTGAGTATTTTTGCTGATTTTTTTGGTTATTTTTCTCATTTTAAGTAAAAATTATTCTTCTCTGAAAGAGCCGGCCCAATTGCTCTCAAATTTCGGTTGGATGTTTGAAAGGGTGTTACCCTTCTAATAGTTGAAATTACGACAAAATTAGAAAAATTACTATTTTAGGGCAATTTTTGTCATTTTTGGTCAAAAAATCTTAAAAATTATTTTCTTTCAAAGCCGCTGGACAGACAGCTTTTATATTTGGTATACAGATGTCCAGGGATGACAATAGTTAGATATGTGGAAATCGTCCTTAAATATACAAATTTGTATTTTTAAGACAATTTTGTCATTTTTAGTTGTCTGATAGCTTGATAATTTGGTATAAAAGTCCGGGGGATGTTTTGAGAGAGTTTCGAAGGCTGTGAACATAATTTTGTGATATTTGGTATCAATTTGTTGTAAAATTTGATCCAAAAACAAAGCTGAGGTTAATTTTCATTGCGGACCAATTTTTGCAACTTGTCCATGTAAGACACACAAGAACTGATGAGAAATTTGGCTCCAGAATAATTCCAGGTGTAATAATCACCCCCCCCCCCAAAAAAAAAAAAAGCGAGGCATTTCACTATCTGTAACTAACTTAAGAGCTGTTTACATTCGAATGATAGCACTCATCACATTAGTTAAAAATCCCCAAGGTTGTAAATACATTTCCTGCCTTCTGGCCATTGTAGCTCTCTATGTAAACATGGTCAATACCAAGGGGTGGGACATTTGATATTCAGGAGGGGGTAGGGTCTAGAAGATTGATGAGGTAGAAGTACTTTTTTACCAGACCCTTTGTACATTTTTCCCCATTCTTTATTTTTCCCCACTCTCCCACCTTTTCTTTTTGTCAAACCTTGTCTGGCTGATTTTTTTTGACATTTGGTTATGTATTTAGGATCTGCTCAATTGTCTCATTGCTATGGAAGATGATATGCATGTTCCTAAAGATGACCTCCATCAGTTTGAAAATTTATATTAAATCTAGTTTGAGGGAAACGTATAACATCATCATCAATTCCTATTTCGTATTATTTACCGTAAGTTGGGACCAAAAGATGGTTTTTTTTTTTATTCAATCGTGTTTATTTCCCGGCGTTTCTTTCCAGGAACGACAGTACACATTGGTGGATATTCTAAAAACACCGAGACTTCGTTTTCGAGCGCTTATCATGTGTTTTAACTGGTAAGTTTATCCTTTGTTGTTGTTTTTTCGCTCGTTAAAGTTCACCCAATTATGCAGGGCATGGCCTGAATAAAACAGGTGAAATTCATCCGAGTAAAGTAAGTGTCCTAATTGTGACTGTTTTCATATCGATTCGTTCAGGTTTGCCTGTTGTTTTGTGTATTATGGGATATCTCTCAACACCGACCAGATTGGAAACAACCCATACACAACGTTCATACTTGCGGGCTTTGTTGAGATCCCCGGTCGTTTTTTGGCCTGGGGATTACTGAAAGTCTTCGGGCGACGCTGGTCGTTATGTGGGTTTGCATTCGTTGGCGGACTGGCTCTGATACTCAGTGTTCCACCGGGTAAGTACTTCTGAAAGACTAATACGATATTCGTTTTGCATGTATATGCTGTAAAGACACTGTCCGCCCCGTTGATTTGAATGCCCCTTTTTTATCTTATCGTGACGCGATAAGGGATAAGCCATTTATTAAGATCTTGAGCGTATGGTCACAAAAACACTTGCAGCGTTACGTTTTTACAAAAAGAGTTCAAATGACCTGCAACAAAAACCAGTCTAAAAGTCCGGAATTCTGGAATGAATGTGCATGCATGACATACTATCCTCTTTTGATATATTTACTTTGATATTCGCACTTATATGACAGAAACCGGTGACAAATCGATGGATTAAACGTTTTATATTATGATAATTTTACCGATGAATTACCTTACATTTAATTTTATCCACTAGAAATCGAGGAAATCTCAGTTGCTATTGCTATGGTAGCCAAACTCTGCACTGCAGCGACATTTACGATAGTGTATCTGTACACAGCAGAAATTTATCCCACGGTTGTGAGGTATGTACATGGGTTCAATGTTATCCGCAACGGGTAAAACCAAAGGTGCGTGCAGCGTTGCTTGGATAGTAGATCGAAGGTCACCAGGATAGAACTGTGGGGCCGAAGGCCGAAGATCAGTACTAGCGCTATATGGTGTTGAACGCCTGCCAAAATTAAGCTATGCCATTTGTAATTATTCGTCAGCAATACAAGTACCGAGGTTTGGCCATCAGCCTCAAACTTCGATTCAAACACTGCGCACACCTGTTGGTAAAACAACCTTCCAATATCATGCATCAATAGTTGAAGAATAGCAAACCTTCAGAGAGGTCATCAAATTTGGAACACCATCAGAAAGAGGTTGTTCGATATTTTTTCAGAAAAAATTGATGTTCGATAATTTTTCACTCTGTAAACGATTATTGCAACAACGTCACAATTAAATGCGCACACTGTTTCTTTCAGAAATACAGGTATGGGTATGTCGTCTATGTCAGCCTCCGTTGGTAGCATCATATCTCCCTACGTCATGCTTCTAGACGTAATCTGGGCTCCAATGCCGTTTGTTGTCATGGGTGTGACGTCAATGATATCTGGACTACTGGCACTCCTTCTGCCGGAGACAAAGAATAAGAAATTACCCGAAACATTACGAGAGGGGGAATTCTTTGGAACGTAAGTATCGCTTCGAACTCTAGAGAAGGACTCACATGACAGAGATCAGAATTATATTCAGAGATTAAAACATGCAGTGTTGGCTCCTAAGAGCCAGTACTTGAATTTCCCAATACTTTCCAGTTCCAAACACATGTAGAAGTTGATGACATAGATGGTGCAATATCATGAAATGCGCTTTTAATAAGAAATAAATTGTTTATTTGACCAGACAAAGGTACAATTACAAGAAAGAAAAAATAACAAGGGATGTATTATTAGTGAAAGTATGACTTTATCTTGTTTTGGACCATAGAAATAGTCCACAGGGACTAGTCGAGTCCATGGCCCACTATCAACTCATAACTATAAACGATGATGCCATAAAGGGCTTAAGTAAGGACAAAAAATACATATCGGAGATGAATTGAAAATGAAATTACTACTAATTTGTGGTGTTTTCAACAAGGCTTTTGACAGTTTCTATATTACTCCATCTCATTCGTGCAAACCTGGTATTGTTCAACGATTTCTTTGATATGGATGAACGACAAGACAGCTAAAACAACCATAAACCTCAATGTTAATGGTTGAACAACATCAAAAAACATGCAACATGGAAATAACACTAATTATACATATAAAATTCGGTCCAAGATGAAAATGTTTTCCATCATGAATTCAGAACCAGTTTAGAACAAACATCAATCAAATTCGTTGTCACTGTGGTGTGGAACATCTTTCCAGAAGATATTAAAATGTGCCCTCCAGATATAGAGTTACACAAGAATTGAAAAGTTATTTGTTCAATTTGTACTTATATTGATATTGACCATAACTTATGCTGGTAGTTTTCATTTTATTTCACAATTTTCTGGTTATACTCATGTTTTCGTTGCTTATTACTTATTACTTATTATTTGTGGTTTCTTTGCGAATATAGCTATATTTAACCCTTCTTGGCTTTTTCATCGATGTCCTGTAATAGTTTCCATTTTAAATACAAACTGTAGATTAATTCCATTCTGAATATGAAGCTGAACTCAATTAGGGTCAATGACAATTATTTTTCAGTCTATTTCTCGTTACAACGCGACGAATTGTTCTAAAAGGTAGTGTTTTCGTTATCATAAATTGTTTTTGAATGATATATATGAGAATAAATTGTTATACTATTAGATACACACCAATTTCTGTATTTCTGTAGAAGCAAAGCAGTCGGCTTGGAAGGAGAAAGTGAATTAGAAGACAGGATCAAAAGTGACGCACACGAACTGAAGCCATCGAAGTCGAGTGAAGCTGAGAAAACCTCAGATAAGGCAGAGAAGAGTGAGGAACTTGGAACAGTGAATGAAGCATACCAATGAAATCTTTTGCATCTTTACACTGGACTCTTGACTGAGTCAGTTGCAAGTTGGTCCGACAGGGTCATTATTAGCAGACTTCAGTTCCAGTATACTTGTCTTTATGATGCGGATATGCTTTTGTTCTGCATCATCTAACGTTTTAGCACTTTTTAAAATGTATAGAACGATTGACAGAAGAAGAAAACGTAATTTTTTGCTCTTCGACAAGTGAAAATATTTTGTTCTGAAAAATGGCCGGGATAACTGGCTATCACTCAAAATAGCGAGCCATGGAACACTTGTTAGTGTTGTTCCTCATTTGAGTGATATTATTCTGTAGTGTGAAAGCGGTTGCCATATAGTTCAAGGGGACGTTCACCTACGGTGAATTTTTGCTCACGTGTGCACACACGTGAGCCTATGTCGCAGCGATGTCTGTCTGTCTCTGTGTCTGTCTGTCTGTCTGTACGTCTGTCTGTGTGCTTAAAAAGGCTCATCAGATCAGAATCAAATCTGGTACATAGATTCAGTTTGCAAATGCCAAGAACTGATTAGTTTTTTGCGGGCGTGGCTTGCCTACTTTTTGCTCATTTGCATAATCAATGATTTTAGAAAAAAACATATACATTGAGAATGACTGAACACAATCTGATGAGCTTTGCCATAAATGTTGATCACACCAAGATGTATCAGCCGTAAAAGATATTAAGGGTTGACATGAAAGATAATTGCTAATTTGCATATTTAATGAACTTTCCTAATTTAGGGATATATATCTGAATTGACTAGACCAAGTTGATGAAACTTGCTACATATATTGAAGATACTATGATACAATATTCTTGAAAGTCATTAAGCATTTTTACTTCATCCAACTCCCAATTTGCATATTAAATAAACTTTTGAAATTAGGGATTTATATTTGAATTGACTCGACCAAAATAAATGAAACTTGCTATGTACATTAAAGATACTATGATATAACATTATTGAAAGTCATTAAGCATTATACTGCAGCCAATTCCTTATTTGCATATTTAATGAACTTTCCTAATTAGTTATATATATCTGAATTGACTCGACCAAAGTTGATGAAACTTGCTATGTACATTGAAGATACTATGATATAACATTATTGAAAGTCATTAATTAGTTTTACTTCAGCCAATTCCTTATATGCATATGTAATGAACATTTCTAATTAGGGATATATATCTGAATTGACTCGACCAAAGTTGATGAATCTTGCTACATATATTTAAGATACTATAATACAACATTATTGAAAGTCGTTAAGCATTTTTACTTCAGCCAGTTTCTAATTTGCATATTTGATGAACTTTCTTATCAAGGATACAGTGGAATTTGATCGAGTGTCCGGTTTGCCTTGCACAGCTCAACAAGTCTACATGTTCTTATCACTAGAAAAGTAAACATTTCCAACAAATTGAGTCTTTGGTGTTAGATTACAGCGCGTGGTGAACGTTTCCCATACACTGTCTGGTCTACAATCAGACAGTCGTTTCAGCATGTCACTCACAACAAGCTTAACACTGCACTACATGTACATACACATCACCAAAGTTTTCTTCTAGGTGTTTAAATTTGAATTTAATTGGAACTTTATGAAGAAACAAGTAAGTTCTTTTCAAAATAAACTTTTCTTCTCCTCTCGATGTCAGCAATCATGACAGCAGTCCCTATAGCTCTACTAGCTCTTCGGCATACATTTCTGTAGTATGTCCAGTGCAGGTTACGTGTATCTATCAACAAGTTTGACACAATACAACAATATTATCAATTAGAAAATTCTTAACACTGCTCATGCTCCTGCATGAAATTTTTTTTCCTGCTTTCTCTTTTGTCTCAGTTAAATGAAACTTTCTTCATTGACACTTCTCAAATACATGACACAGCAACAAGACTGGAAAAAGTGTTGATTTTACACATGCAAGTGCAATTCTCTATCAACACAGTGCATTTTGTGTCATTAAATAACATACCAAGCGTTTTTGAAATAATTCACTGTATTTTGGCACGTAATTTCCCTGATGGCATCACACACGTGCACGGCAACGGGTTAGCATGTAGGAGACGGCGATATCTCTCTGCCTTCAAAATGTTCTTCATCTTGCCGAAGCGATGTTCAACTGAACGCCCAGAGTCATGGTCAGGTTGATGGTGAGGACTTTCGTCGAGATATAGATCTGACACAAAAACTATGCCAGTGAGCTTCGGCGGAGTTGTATTTCCTAAATCAAAGTAAATACCTGAAACAAAACATTGGTGATGTGTAGTGCAGTGCCAAGCTTGTTGTGAGTGGCATGCTGCAACGACTGTTGTGATTGTTGACCAGACAGTGTATGGGAAACGTTCACCGCGCGCTGTGCTCTAACACCAAAGACTCAATTTGTTGCAAATGTTTAGTTTTCTAATGATAAGCAACATGTAGACTCGTCGAACTCTGCGAGGCAAACCGGACACTCAATCAAATTCCACTTTATTTATCCGTATTGACTAGACCAAAGTTGACGAAACTTGTTATGTACGTTAAAGATACTATGACACAGCATTATTGAAAGTCATTTAACATTTTTATTTCAGCCAATTCCTAATTTGCATATTTAATGAGAACATTTCAGTCATTTGATGAACTTTCCTAATTAGGGATATATACTGGCATTTACTTGATCACAGTTGGCAAAACATGCTATATACATATATAGTCATTTCGCTTTTTCATGTCAGCTAATTTGTAATTTGCATATCTTATATTTTGGAATATGTAGCTTGAAGGACTTGACCAAAGGCAATTACACATGCTATATTAAGTGGTGATACAATGACAGTACTCAAAGAAATTAATTATTTTTATTTTAGCTAATTACATATTTGAATACTTCATGACCTTTAGAATTGATCTATGGTGAATAGTGTTCATTATGTTGATCATAACACTTTCAATAAAGTTGCAAACATTTGGCAAAGGTTCAAGTTTGCACATAAATGCAATATATAATGAAACACGTGAGCATTTTCAGTTCATATCTGGTTTTCTTTTTCATGTGTGCTTAGCTTTGTGTCTAGTTACACATGAAATGCTATTATTGCCACTTATAACTGACAAGTTCGTTTAAAAGAAGAACAGGCAAAACAAAACTATAACAAAGTTGCATCATGGGAAAAAGTGCAAATGATGGCGCTTCGGTCATATTGAATGACATTTGTAACAGTCAACATGAAAGCTACATTCCTCTACTACCCTTGTAGACTGAAATTTTCATGAGTGTGTAGCTGCTTCGAAGATCACGGAGCGCTCTCACACGACTTAATCTTTCCATATACCTTCCCTTGTTATCACATTACTTCTTGTTGACATATCATTACTCACATGGTGTTAAAATCCTTTGCTGTCTTTTGAAAGTTTTATAAAATTTTAATCGATTTGTTTTGAGATAAACATAACAAAAATTCCCGAGACACTTTGACGCATTTTAGTACGAAATGTATAACGACTGAGAAAGCATCTCAGTCACAATCAACATCGGATTTAATGGTAGATGGAGGGTGTTTCAACACTTTTAAGTCATTCGATGTTTACATAAAAATGAAGAAATGCACCAGAAAAATACAAAAAAGTTAAGGTCATAGTAATGAAATATGAACCACTTAAGTACAAAAGTAATGAAATTAAAATTCTTACACTGAATTAATCGGATTGAAAAACGATACATTTATTTTCAATCTTATTTTTACAAGCCATAAAAAAGGTAAAACATTACTGATGTCATTTCTCGAATAAAAAGTGAAAAAAACCGGCCAGTGGGGCAAAAATTCTAGAGCTTTTAGCTAAAACTTTTACTCTCTTTACCGAGCATGAACAAATTTCATTTAATTTTCCTGCATGAAACTTTTAACATCAATAAAACAAAAGATAAAAACGTTCCTTGAAGAGAGAGGCACTCACTATCGATAAGCAGCCATCAGAAACACTTAATGATGACATAACATACAATGGAAGTTTTGAAAGACGTCTCACGTACGCGACAGCATAATGAAAATCCCGACGAAACATACTGACGAAGTTGTACAATGTGAGAATATTGACATTAAGTTTCCGCAATCTCTGTACCACCATCAACAAATACTTTGGACATGAATCAAGTATTCACAGATAGTATCAATGCGTGGAAAAGGCTTACTTTGATGCTTTTATGTGATTAAAAACAAAAACTTGACTGTCTGAAGGACAAAACTAATATGCTGGTAAAAGTCGCATTATATGACAAATAAACAACCCGTATCATCAATAGTAGTTTTCACTTTCGGTGTCGGACAACTACAAATCTGGTGAGGGCAAGACATTACCTCATTGTGTATTTACGCATCAAATACCTGATGATAAAAATGCCTTGTCTCCACTTTCATAATGAACAAGAAATAGTTTTACAACTGTTTGTTCAACGTAATATACTGTAACTGAAATGTCACTCCATGAAATCTGATTGGCCGATCAGTTGATATAACTAAAGTACTTCACATTAATCTGTGGTCCAATTGGATGAGAGTTCTGTTTGCAGAAACTTCGGTAAAATTTACGAAGATATAAATAATTGCTGACTTATGTATCATGCAAAATGTAACATTTTCATCATGTAATGTTATCTAGCAGTGTCCTTTAATAAACGAAATTCACTTTGTACCAATAAGTGAAATCAAAGATTAGACATGTACTAAAATCAGACAAAGCTACTTTCACCTATCACTTTGAGTGAAAAAAACTTTAAAATTGCAAAATAATTGGAATTAAAGTTTGTAATTAAAAATCGGCTAGGTGGCAAATAGAGTGCAGGAATATAGAGAAAAGAGTTTCTGAAATAACGATGGAAAAATTCACCCTACCATTAACTTGACTACTTAGCGTCCGCTCAATCAGCAAAGTTACTCGAGTTGATTGGATTGTCCACGTGTTTCAAAATGCTATTTGTTCTTCAGAATTTCTGTCATCTCTTTCCTGTGAACAGAAATCAATGCAAGACTTTCGTGACATCACTTAACGGCAGTTAATGGTGTCACATTGTACCTCAACCGGAGAGACCACCAATGCTGGCAACGATTAAAACATATAAGCAAGTTTGGAATAAGATATTTTCTCAGTAGTTTGGCTTCTCAAACAAAAGCTTTTGGAATGATTGCATATTCTTTCTTGAGGAAAGTCAGCGAAACTTTCAGTCTTATAGTTTCCAGGCACATACTTCCTTAATTGAACTACAGCAACAGAAATATACGACTTGCTCACTGAACACAGCTGACATGTTTCAACAAGTCATTGCATATTCAAGACATCAGTGACATCACTTGAACGGCAGTCAATGGTGTCACATTCCACCTCAATCTGAGGGACTGTCAACGCTGACAAAGACAAAAACATATAAGCAAATTTAGAATAGGACAATTTCTTTGTAGTTTGCTTCTCAGAGAAAAAACATTGAAATCCTTGCATATTATGTGCTTATTTAGTCAAGTAGGCAGGATGGCCCCTTCATGTTTTATATTTCTACCTTCTCAGGAAAGACAGAGTCAAATAATCTAAACCTTGACACAGTGGAATTGAAATACATGCTACATTCAGATACAATGTGCCTCGGGGATAGATATTCAAACTCTCAAATTTTAACAATAAATAACAAAACTTCTGGTCCACTCATTGTGTGGGCTCATTATAAAATTGTGGAGCTTCACTGTCTCACTTTTGTAAAGATTGAAATTCCATTTGCTTCGACAGAATTAATACAGGGATGGCAGCCATTTTGAATTTCAAGTCAAATGTAGGTTAATATGGATCTAGGAAATTCAGATGGTTTGTTTTATGAATCAATGAAGCTATAAATTTGTAGTGCGAGTCATAAAGGTGCTCTCAGAGTATTCAACAAGTTATCTTTAATGGGTATCTGAACATGAACTGTGTGAAGTTTCATCACTAAGGCATCGCAGTACACCTTTGGTATGTAACTAGACTCTCTCACAGTCCTTACCAGCTTACGTGGTAGGAGTCTTTTCAGCTGCGTCCTAAGGGAGCGTTCAGTTATTATGGCCGGGGGTGGGCCGGCAAAATCCAGGGGGGGGGGGGTCACCTCAAATTTGAAAACTGCAAAGGGGGGGGGGTCATGTGTTTTTCAAACAGCTCAGAGGGGGGGGGGTCACTTAATTTTCATAAGTATCCGTCCCGTCAAAAAGCAGTTTCAGTGTTCATAAATATTCTGGGAGATAAAAATGATTCGCTGCATGATTTCATTCTCTGCAGATATTCACCTGTAAATCTGAACAAAAGTATAAGTATCTGTCACATGACAACTCTGAGGCTTGTCTTATTGTAAATCAAGCTCACTGAACTGAGGGCAATGAACAATTCCTATTACTTACATATTAGAGATATAGCAAGTTTTGTCAGGGAAATTATTTAACAGTTACCTGTACTGAGACTACTAGTACCATGAAAAGTTAAATAATACTTTTAGGTGAAATTCCAATATCATAATTTTTGTCCACATCTGAACTTTTAAATACCCTATTTGAATCAAGTACATTTGTATCAATTATCAAACACCTATAAAAGCACAAATTAATTTAGTTTAGCATTGTAAAAAAAATTATTCTTAGTTTTTTCATAGACTCCAATGTATAGTGAATCAACATTTCGGTGAAATTCCAAAATCCAATTTAACCCTCCTAGGCTAACTAAGTACTTTAAAATGAATTATCAAATGTCTCTAAATACACAGATTTTGATAGTTTTGTATTGGAAAAAAATTATTCATATTTTCCTCATAGACTCCCATGTACAGTAAATCTACATTTTGGTATAATTCCAAAATCCAATTTCTGGCAAACACATCCATTTGTTACCACCCTAATCTAATCTAGTAAATTGATATCAATAATCGAGAGTACATAAATACATTGGTTTACCTATTTTTGTATTGGAAAAAAATTATTCATACTTTCCTCATAGACTCCCATGTATAGTGGATGAACATTTTCAGTGAAATTCCATAATCAGATTTCTTGTACACATAATATGCACAAGTACACCAAGTTTTTCAGGGGGAAAAAAATTATTCACAATTTTATCATTGACTCCCATGTATAAGCCTTAGTGGATGAACATTTTTGGTGAAATTCAAAGGTCAAACCTTTTGTCCACATGCCAGTTGTAACAACCCTATTTCATTTAAGTACATTTATGTAAATTATCAAATATCTATAAATGCATAGATATAGTTTTGCATTGAAAAAGTACTACATAGATTTCTCATACATGTATGAGAAAATATATGTATACCATGTATAGTGAATCAACATTATCAACAGCTGATTTTTAATTAAATCCAAATATCAAAATTTTGTACACACACGCTTGCGCAAAAATATTGCGTTCCACCAGCAATTTCTGTCCAACCCCTTTGAGGGGTAATTTCAAAATTATAAGCAAGTCAGAAGGGGAAATCTGAGCATCAACACCTTTTGAGTTTGTAAGGAAGGTCATTTGAAAAAATCTGCGCTCTTTTTGAGGGGATTCTATCGCTCCATACCCCCCGAGGTGTTTGTGTGTGCAACTTTACTCAAGCAATGTGGAGGGGGGGGGGGGGTCATGAAATTTTTGTCATCTTGAAAGGGGGGGTCATCAATTTTTTTGTACAATGGGTAGGGGGGTTCACTTATTTTGACTGATGCGCAGGAATATTTGCCGGCCCACCCCCGGCCATAATAACTGAACGCTCCCTAAACGACTCAGCCGAGCGAAACTAGGTCAGGTGTCGAGCTGGCGTCGCAAGTTGAAAGGCTCCTAAGTAAGCCAGTGAGGACAGCGAGAGAGTATAGTATCAACCAGGACTTCGATCTCCTTATCTTGTTCGCAACATTGCAGACTTTCAGTGAACAGTGAGTTATGAGTATGATGGCCATTCTAAATCGGGTCTTCGTTTCTTGCTACAATTCAACAAGTACGAACGGTGTGCCGTCCTTGAAAGTTTTACTAATAATCAGCTGTAGATTTGCAACAATGCACTCTATCAACGAACGAATTGGTCTATGGGCATCCTTTGAGCTCTCACTCCAGTGAGTCCTTTCTTAAAGACCTTGGACTTCAAAATTGATAAGCCTCAGTTGGAACAGTCGCATCAAAAGCCCTGTGCCCTCGAGGCCGAAATTTTACCAGAAACAACAGATATTTTCTTCATTGCCCACTTTTGTTAGGGGTACATCGACAACATTTCCGTTGACTCATTCGATGCATCGTACTGATCTTTGAGAGTGGCGTTTTCTTGTCAGTCTTGTACACGCTGAGCAATGAAGCAGTTTCAAGACACGATCAAAAGTGTGGGAGGGTTTGGTATCTATCAAAGACTGCATCTGGTAATCATTTCGGTGATCACCGGCAGTACAGCTTTCTTCCAGATGGGCAACACCTTCTACAGCGCTTCAGCTGACCACTACTGTAAAGTATACGACAACCAGACTTACGTCGACCAGTCACCGTTGAAGAACTGCACCATTCCCTATTCCTCGGGAGGGGGAGACCTTTCTTGGAACAAATGTCAGCGGTATGATGTCAACGTTTCTCAAGGAATTGCTGACGAGGTCTGCTCGTCTCGAAGCGAAGAGACGATCAACTGCGATCAAGGATGGTTGTATGACAAAACCTGGTATGACAGCACTGTTGTATTTGAGGTGAGAATCGAGATTCAAGTTTTTTAATGTAAATATCATAAACATGAAATAACGACGGCGTACTTCTGACGATCGTATCATGAAAGATGGTAGTTGATGCCTTTTATATTCATAGGGAAGTGAAAGTTACGATACCTTGTGAATCTACTTCAAAACTTGCTTTGTAATTAGTTCTTACATGATCGTCGATTTAAGCGCAGACATCAGTATATCACGAGATGCGGACTGGCCTGATTTACTGAAATACCCCCTGGTACGTTCAACTCGATATGGGGATTAGGCTTAAGACTAATTTCTTCAAGAGAGCTTACCTGTGAACTAATGTAAAGCGCCAGTAAACATTGCTGATGGATACGAGGCGCTATATACATTATTTATACTATCCTATCCTATCCTATTCTAGGCAGTGTTTGTGGAATTACAACAGTGTGTGGTCAAGTGACCAGAGGTTGCAATTAAAGCGTTTAAGTAAAGTAAAGGGATACCATTGAAATCTACTTTCTAACGTTAAAGAACAATATATATAACTTTTCTTCATGTGTTGCTATCGTTTTCTCAAAGTATAATCTAGTCTGTGACAATGATTGGATGCGTCAGCTCTCCAAGTCTATTGTTCCCGTCGGAAATCTGGTTGGTGTCATCATATTTGGGCAGCTGTCTGATATGTAAGTGTCTTCAGGCTTTACCATAAGTGTCTCTACAGTGTCATAGAAAGCCATCACTTTCATATAAGGTATTGCTGTCCATACAGACCCAAAATAGAACTTGGAGGAAAATGGAAATTACTTCAAAACGTTGTTATGTCCACGAAATCGGTATATTTTCAAATGCGTCTTTGTCGAACTGTCTGACAGATACCACGCACTACTGGTGGAAAGTTGGCGACGTACTTTTTAGATCATTATGTCACGTGAATCATATCATTCAAGAAGACAATGACCTACATTCAAAATTTCTTCTTTATAAAGAGATTATAGAGAGATACGAGTCAGACAGGTAGACTCACACAGACTGTGTGTGGAAATGGAGATAGCATGACTGACTGATAAAGACACAGACAAAGGGAAACAGATAAAAAGGCGACAAACTGACATTAACCGCTTTTCCGTCTCAGTGATCTGCCTTGCTGCATAGACACCAAGAAAAAGATCATTCTTATGAGGGGCCAAATGCAGTATAGTTAAACGGAAAGGTGCACCGTTAACTGCTCAATAACATTATAAGGACAAGCTGTTCTATGTTTGTGAGAATTTTACTACTAGACAGCTATTTCCTCACATGTATGTACTCGAGAGAGTTGATACCTTATTGATATATGTTGGGTGAGAGTGTGCTGCGATTTATTCTTAAGTCACACGAGTCAGTCGATTTCAAGTGTCGGTTCTCACTTTAATTCACCAGCTTTGGAAGGAGGCCAATTTTCTTCACAACCTTGGTGCTGACGATAGTTACGGGAGTGCTGACGTCATTTACACAGATATATGTCACGTTTGTGATCGGCCAGTTTCTCTTGGGTGCTATTTCACACTCCCTCTTGGTCACTGGAAATGTCTTGAGTAAGTTCTTGGGATTTTATGTTCCTTATTTGCTTCTTGCTTTCGAGTAAACCATTTATTTACATCGCAGTAGGGAAAATAAAACTATTTCAAATCAAGTTTACTGTAGAAACCCTTCACAGCAACTTATGGGCCGATGACTCCCACATATACACCAAATTTCTTAACCTGCAGCAAAGTTAGCGAATATAGGAATTTGTCTGCAATGTCTCGCAACGTAGGTTTAACTTTAGAGCTTTCACTTTAACTTTTCAAATGATCGTTGGGGCAAGAGTAGCTGTGCTCTACGTTACAATCCAACATTATCCAGTGACAATCTCTCGTCATTTTCGAGGGTCAGTAAAACAGCGATTTCTGTGATTCAGATATTGTTGTACAGGCCCAAGTACTATTTGATTTCAACATTTGTTGCACAAACATAATTGTCAGCTCACGGGATCATAACACATAATCAATCATGATCAAAGATTAATTTCTTTATATTATTGATTAATTTACATGTAGGAAATCATGCTAAATATGTTGCATTTCGGTCTTCATGGTATACTCACATAATTCCTAGCTGCACTTTAATCCTCAAGATATTCAGAATTTATGCCAATGTTGCGCTGTTGTAGGATGTTGATTATATGTATATATATAATATATATATATATATATATATATATATATATATATATATATATATATATATATATATATATATATATATATATATTCGTCTATCACAGCCACCCGATGAGTGTAGGCGGCTCTGCAGCCTATACGAAACAAATTTGTAGTGGAAATGTAATATTTTAGATTATCCTGATCAACTCAGTTGTGTATTTAGCTCTACTCTAGTATTGAGCACTCTACTCCAGCTGATCTTGAACTAAACAAGTATATATATATATATATATATATATATATATATATATATATATAATATATATATATATGTATATGTAGTGTATTTACATCATTCCAGTATATTGATGGCGCAAATACCGCAATCTGATTCTTGGTCGAGACGTAAAAATAACCGTCCTACATTCGCAATATAGCACGGTTGGAACAGGCACGAGCTCTCGCCTAGAGGAAAATGTCCATTTTGCTAAAATTTCAATGTAATATTATGATATGTTAGCAATAAACCACCTCGAGCGTATACCATTCGATTTTGACCAGTTCACTCCATATATGCACTCGATATCGCCCGTGCACACGTGTCGTGAACTGATCGAAATTTTGTGGTATACGGTCACTGGATGTGGTTCAAGGACGGCGAGGCAAGAACGCGCACCGCTGTACGCTTTGTGTGCAATATCAATCTTTACGGCCCTGATACGGCTTTTGTGGACCGAGGTCGTACGGTGGAATGGCCCGAGCGTACGACCAAGGTATATAATAATATAACTGTGCGAATTCGGCACATATTCTGACATCGTTTAGGATTGTACATTCATATATATTTGTAGAAGTAGGCTACGATGAAAGAGCATATTATATTTGCTTATTACCATGTTTTAATTTATTACTTAGCAACGTGAATTATTTCAACTTTGGAATTGACCAAATATACCTTACGACCCTTCGGTGACATGTGCACACATTCAGCACAATGAGACCACGCGGCTTGCTTACTTACCCTCGTCAATGAACGACACTCAATATCATATTCACAGACGTGGAAAGTCACTGAGATGGCAGCAAATCCTTGAAAATTAACTCAAAAAATTTACTCTGAATAATATGCTGCCTGTCACGGATTCTCTGAGAGATTTACACCGTGATTGCTTGTCTTTCTCAGACGTATCGGACTCAATAATACATGTAAGAATGGAGTCATTTAAACCAAACTATTCTGGTAAACTTTCCTGCTCTTTTTCCCTTATAGTCTTGGAAATTGTTAGTTTGGAATACAGGACGATGTGCATCGCAGTCCTCCACGCTGGTTTCAGTGTGTGTTACATGCTGTTCGGCGTCATCGCTCTGTTGTGTCATGGTAACTGGAGACTGATACAATTAATAGCAGGCTTGTCGTGGATCCTGTTTTTGCCATCTCTATTGTAAGTCATATATGCAGTGTATGGCACAGTTGCTTTTGCACAGGCCATCCCCGCTGCAAGACTTGGGCGACACGAAGTACCCACATGCCCATGTTTGCAAACCATTTAAAGCTAGATTGAGTCGATAGCAGGAACCAAACGACTGTAAAGAACAAACATTTGAAGTATCAAAGATAGAGCAGATATTGAGATAAAATCCGTTTGGTTTGAATGTGTGGATCGTCATGATTTAAGTCAAAGTCTTCGAAGATACCCAAAGTTTGTGCATATTCATTCAGCTAGAGTAACTTGATCAAATTTATACCACTGATGTAATGTAGTAGACACATTTCGACGACCAAGTAGGTCACCCCTAATCATCCTTGCTGTTGTTCGTTGTTTGGTTCATTTCCTATCATGTTAATTTCACACCCTGCAGTTTTATCACGGAGAGTCCGATGTGGTTGATACAGAAACATAAATACGGCAAAGCTGAGAAGGTCCTACAAACATTTGCGAAGTTCAACAAGAAAACTTTATTAACAGGAAATATATTGGAAGTTGACAAAGAAACACAGAATAAATCGCCGGCGGTGGAATCAAAAGTAAAGAAGGTATAAACTCGGTTTTGACATTTTCTCACTTGTTTTCTTCATAGAGATACACAGAACTATGGTATAATTATTTCCTTTGTCCAAACTTCTGTCGCTGGAATCACAGTCACGACATTTGGGTAATCAAAACCACTGTGAAACACGCACTTTTTTATCGATTGCAATCCGATATACATGATTGAGTTGGAAAATTCCATTAAATCTAGTCGGAAGAAAACATGTAACATTATTATCCATACATATTTCATATTATTAACCGTTAATTGGTACAAAAAGTTGTTTATTTTTTTCGTCGATCGTGTTCATTTCCCGGCGTTTCTTTCCAGGAACGACAGTACACATTGGTGGATATTTTCAAAACACCGAGACTTCGTTTTCGAGCGCTTATCATGTGTTTTAACTGGTAAGTTTATCATTTGTTTTTGTTTTCTCGCTCGTTAACGTTCATCCAATTATGCAGGGCATGGCCTGAATGAAACAGATGAAATTCATCCGAGTAAAGTAAGTGTCCTAACTGCGACTGTTAAGTGTTTTCATATCGATTCTTTCAGGTTTGCCTGTAGTTTTGTGTATTATGGGATATCTCTGAACACCGACCAGATTGGAAACAACCCATACACAACGTTCATACTTGCGGGCCTTGTTGAGATCCCCGGTCGTTTGTTGGCTTGGGGATTACTGAAAGTCTTCGGGCGACGCTGGTCGTTATGTGGGTTTGCATTCGTTGGCGGACTGGCTCTGATACTCAGTGTTCCACCGGGTAAGTACTTCTGAACGACCGATACGATACTCGCGTTGCATGTAGGCCTATATGCTGTAAAGACACTGTCCGCCCCGTTGATTTTAACGCTCCCTTTTTATCTTATCGTGATCGTATGTAGCGATGAGGGATAAGTCGTTTATTAAGGTCTTGAGGGTATGGTCACCAAAAAACACTTGCAGCGTTACGTTATTACAAAAAGGGTGCAAATAACCTGCAACCAAAAACAGTCTCGAACTCTGGAATGAATGTGTATGCATGACATACTACCCTCCTTGACATATTTACTTTGATATTCGCATTTGTATGACACAAATCGATGGAATACATGTTTTATATTGTGAACATTTTACCGATGAATTATTTTGTATTTACTTTTATCCTTTAGAAATCGAGGAAGTCTCAGTTGCTATTGCTATGGTAGCCAAACTCTGCATTGCGGCGACATTTACGATAGTGTATCTGTACGCAGCAGAAATTTATCCCACGGTTGTGAGGTATGTACATGGGCTAATTTCATCCACAACATGTAAAACGACTAAAATCGTGGCAAACATGTCGGCTCTCATGTCGGCTTTCTGGCCTTTTAATACCATGCATCAATAGTTGAAGAATAGTAAACGTACAGTGAGAGCATCAAATTTGGTCGTCGAACACCATCAGAAAGTTGTTGTTCGACACTTTTTCAGGAAAAGCCCCGGATTTCGATAATTTTCCACTCAGTAAACTATTATTGAAACATTATCACAATTAACTGCGTACACTGTTTCTTTCAGAAATACAGGTATGGGTATGTCGTCTATGTCAGCCCGCGCTGGTAGCATCATATCTCCCTACGTTATGCTTCTCGACGTAATTTGGGCTCCAATGCCGTTTGTTGTCATGGGTGTGACGTCAATGATATCTGGACTATTGGCACTCCTAATGCTACCGGAGACAAAGAATAAGAAATTACCCGAAACATTACGAGAGGGGGAATTCTTTGGAACGTAAGTATCGCTTCGAACTCTAAGACGGTCTAACATGATAGAGATCAGAATTACACTGTGACGCGGGGGTAGGGTGACATTGAGAGTAAAACCTTCAGAGTTGGCTCCTAAGAACCAGTACTTAAGTTGAATTTCCCGATACGCTCCAGTTCCAAGTCCACGAAGAAGTAGATGACCTAGATGGTGCAATATCATGAAATGCGCTGTTAGTACTACTAATTTGTGGTGTTTTCAACAAGGCTTTTCACAGTTTCTATATTACTCCATCTCATTCGTGCAAACCTAGTATTGTTCCACGATTTCTTTGATATGGATGCACTGTAAGACAGCTAAATCAACCATAAACCTCAATCTTAATGATTGAACAACATTAACAGACATAACACTAATTGCACATACATAATTTGGTCCAAAGATGAAAAGTTTTCCATCCTTGACTCAGAACCAGTTTAGAACAAATATATATAAATAAAATATATCAATAAAATATTCCCTCTAGATATAGATTTACACTATAATTGAAAAGTTATTTGTTCAATTTGTACTTATATTGAATTTGACCGTAACTTCTTCTGGTAGTTTTCATTTTATTTCACAATTTTATTGGTATACTCAAGGGTTCGCTACTTATTTGTGGTTTCTCTGCAAATATAGCTATATTTGTCTTTTCTTGCCTTTTTCATCGATGTCCTGTAATAGTCTGATGCTGAACTCAATAAGTGCCAATGGCAATTATTTTTCAGTCTCTTTCTCGTTACAATACAACGATTTGTTTTAAATGGTAGTGTTTTCGTTATCACAATTTTTTAAAATGATATACATGAGAATAAATTGTTATACTATTAGATACACACCAATTTCTGTATTTCTGTAGAAGCAAAGCAGTCGGCTTGAAAGGAGAAAGTAAATTAAAAGACAAGATCACAAATGACGCCCACGAACTGAAGCCATCGAAGTCGAGTGAAGCTGAGGAAACCTCAGATAAGGCAGAGAAGAGTGAGGAACTTGGAACAGTGAATGAAGCATACCAATGAAATCTTTTGCATCTTTACACTGGACTCTTGACTGAGTCAGTTGCAAGTTGGTCCGACAGGGTCATTATTGGCAGACTTCATTTCCAGCACACTTTTTTATGATGCGGATATGCTTTTGTTCTTCATTATCTAATGTTTAAGCACTTTTTAAAATGTATAGAATGATTGCCAGAAGATGAAAACGTAATTTTTTGCTCTTCGACAAGTGAAAATGTTTTGTTATGAAAAATGACCAGGATGACTGGCTATCACTCAAAATAGCGATTCATGGAACACTTGCCCTGTTCCTCATTTGAGTGATATTCTTCTGTAGTGTAGTTTTGTTAAAGGGGAAGTTTACCTATAGTGAGTTTTTTATGTGGGCTTAGCTTTAGGTCTAGTTATACAGGAAAGGGCATTATTGCCATTTATAACTGGCGCGTTCGTTTTTGCATCATGGGGGAAAAAGGCAGAAATGTTGGTGCTCTGGTCTTGTTGAATGACATTTGTAACAGTAAGCATTAAGGTAGAACGCGCCTCCCGTGCAGATAGTCTGACTCTAAAATTTCTACAATTCATTTCTGATCTACCCGTTGTGGGGGCTCATTTGAAAGTTTTCAAATATCGCAAAATGTTCGGTAATTTGTTTCGTTAGTTCCAAACTTTGCATGGTGACCCCCGATTTTTATTCTTGATTTGGTACGAGAAAGACTGAAGGTTTCACTGAGGAAAGTTTATGCAAAAGTTTGTTTTTAACTTTTTGAGGAGCATACTATCTTAAAGCTGCAGTCCTCTACCCTTGTGGACAGAAAGATGCCGCAGTGTGCAGGTGCTCCGAAGGTTGCAGAGCGCCCTCATATGACTGAATCTCTCCATGTACCTTCCCTTGTAATCACATTACTTCTTGTTGGCATATCATATGATTAATCACATGGTGTTACAATCCTTTGCTCTCTTTTTAAAGTTATATCAAATAAATAGATTTGTTTTGTGGTAAAAATGACAAAAAAAACAGACACTTTAAGTGTGAAGGCATTTTAATGAGAAATGTATTACAACTGAGAAAGCATCTGAGTCACAATCAACATTGGATTTGATGACAGATTAAATGGCAGGTGTTTCAGCACCTTGAAATTATTGGATGTCAACGTAAAAATGAAGAAATGCAGAAGAGAAATACTCAACTAAGTTGAGGTTCATGGGTATCATATATGTACCACGTAAGTACAAAAGTAATGTACTTAAAATTCTAACTCTGAATTCATCAGAAGGAAAAATGATACATTTATGCCACCTCTCGATTAAAAAGTAAAAGAAAACCCTGACCAGTGGAGAAAAAGTTCTAGTTTTCAGCTAAAACTTTTACTCTCTTCACCAAACATCAAATGCTCAAACTTCATGCGGATTTGCCTGCATGAAACTTTTGACGTCAATATAAAGAAAAAGATAAAAAGTTTCTTTCATGATAGGGTCATTCACTACTCATAAGTTGCCATCAGAAACACTTACTGATGATGACGGCAACATGCAATGGAAGTTTTGAAAGAAGTCTCACGTACACTACAGTATAATGAAAATTCAGACAGAAATAAACTGACAAATTCATGCAATGTGGGAATATTGACATGTCGTCTACGCATTCTCAGTGAAAATACCAGCATTAACAAATACTTTCAACATGAATAAAGTATTCAACAGAAAATGTCAATGTGTGATAAGCGTAACTTTTGATGCTTTTATGTGATTAAACACAAAAACCTGTCTGAAGGACAAAACAAATATAATACTGGTACACGTTGTGTTATATGGAAATTTAAAACCTGAATAGTCCATAGTAGTTTTCACTTTTAGCATTGGACAACTACAAATCTATTGAGAGCAAGACATCTAAACATGGTACATTCAAACATCAAATACTTGATGATAAAAATGTCTAGTCTCCACTTTCAGGGCAAACTAGAAATAGTTTTATAATTGTTTGTTCAACATAAGATACTGTCACTAATATTGAAACGTCACTCCTTGAAATCTGATTTGCTGATCAGTTAATAAAACTAAAGTACTTCACATTAGTCTGTGGTCTAATTGGATGAGAGTTCTGTTTGAAGAAAACCAAGATTTACCAAGATTAAAATTATTGCTCACTTATGTAACATGCAAAATGAAACATTTTCAATAATGCCATGTTATCTAGCAGTGTCCCCTTATGAAGGAAATTCACTTTGAACCAATCAGTGAAATCAAAGATAAGACCTGTACTAAAATGAGACAAAGCTACTTGGGCTTGTTATTATGCGTGAAAAAAAATTTTCAAAATTTTATAAAATTTAGAATTAAAGTCTCTAAAGCGACTTTCAGTATTTCAATCATTTACAAATTCAAGTCTGCTGTGTTTCAACGCGCTGGATAGTAACTACACCGAGTGTAGAACACATTTGTCAAGTAATCAAAGAACTCAGATACAGAAAGGAGGAATTTTTCAGCTGCTAAGTCATATAATTTGTATATTACTATTCTGTTTATGTATGACACAATTATTTCGAATATACATTTTGTAATAAGTAAAAAATCCCTTAAACAAACATTTTTTTCTTAATTTTCAATGATTACAATACTTGCATTTCCCAAAGATTACTGTACATAAATTTAATAAAGTTCAGCTTTGCTGAAACATGCATTGCACGCCATATTACCAAACACAAGGTATAACATTGACAGAATCATCATCTAATGATTCAGTGTTGTGTGTTTGATAATTTGATCTTCAAACCTACAACACAGGGTCAAAATTATCAAAGTTTTAATTCAAAAAAATACAGCTACGTTGTAACTAGAGTGCAGGAATATAGAGCAAAGAGTTCCTGACATACGGTTCATTTAGAATGAAACCAAACTAATGATAGCAAAGTTCATCCTCTGATTAGCTTGACTATTTCAGCGTCCGCTCAATTGACAAAGTTACTCGAGTTGATTGGATTTTCCACGTGTTTCAAGAATGCTCTTTGTTCTTCAGAATTTCTGTCATCTTTTTCCTGTGAACAGAAATCAATGCAAGATTTAAGTGACATCATCACGTGAACAGCAGTTAATAACGGCGTGTCACAGTGTACCTCAACCTGAGGGACCACCAATGCTGACAAAGATTAAAACATATACCGGTAAGCAAGTTTGGAACAAGACAATTTCTTAGTAGTTTGGCTTCTCAAAAAAGAGCTTTTGAAACGATTGCATATCCTGTGCTACTTTAGTCAAGTAGTAGCTGTGATTACGCAGCAGTGCTGTGGCGTATAGATCACGCCAGGGTCAAAGGTCAGCACCACAGAAGTGCTGGGAGCCATTCCATAGATTTTTCTTTTTTGGTAGTTTACTACAACACCTATAGATAGGTGTCGCTGATTTAGCGCACAAAATAAAATATCTTAATCTTTGAATAAGTCTACCTGTACCTACTTTATCACTGACAGTCTATGACTAACCTCCTACTCCTGCTAACTATCTTGACTGTGACAACATGTATTTACAACTGTTTATCGGTGAGCCGTCAACGGTTTTTGCTTGAATTTGAACTTTTGTACTCCAACGTATTGACTAAACGTTTTACGCGAGAGGTCACATGTCACAGAGTCCGTTGCCAGCTCATGGGAAAATGCCTGAAAATACATGTTCTTTTCGTGGAGGAAGTTGGTAGGAGTTGGAAATGAGTCATAAATAGTCAATGATAAAATGGGTACGAGTTGATTTATTCAAAGACTAATACATTTCATTATTTTGTGAGCTAAATCAGTGACACCGATCAGTGTCACAGTAAACTAAAAAAAAAGTATGGAATGGCTCATAGCGGTTCTGTTGCACTGACCCTTGACCTGAGCACGATCAATATGCCTCAGCACCGCTGTGTAATCACAACTAGTCAAGTAAGCAAGATGGCCTCTTCAAATTTCACATTTGTGCATGTACCATCTCAGGAAAGACAGAACCAAATAAACTAAAAATTGACACAATGGAATTGAAACACATGTTACATTCTGACAAAATGTGCCTTGGGGATAGATCTTTGAGCTGTCAAATTTTAACAATAATTAACAAAACTTCTGGGCTTCTGATTGTGTAGGCTCATTATAAACTTGCAGAGTGTATGAAGTCTTCACTGTCTCACTTTTGTGAAGACTTGAAATATCATTTGTTCCGACTGAGTTAATAAGGGGATGGTGGCCATTTTGAATCTCAAGGGTAGGTAAACTTTAAGTAATTTGTCTCTTTATAATCAAATTTTGATTGTGACCCCTGTTTTTTCTTCTTGACTTTGATAGAAAATTGTTGAAAGTTTCCTCAAGGAAAATTTAATCAGTCTTAGTTTCCAGGCACATACAACCTTTATTGAACTACAGCATTTAACAGAAATTTACAATTTGCTCATTGAACACAGCTAACATGTTTCAAAAACTACGTAACATAGGTTCTAGCATTATTTATCTTATATGCTTTCACAGAGGCCAAGATGAAAGTGAACTCTGACATAAAATGGTCAAAAGAGATAAAACAGATTTCATTAACCAAATTTATGCATTATGACAAATTATCGATGGATATTTACCCCAGGATCTCCTGCTTCTTCGTCACTTCTCTTTCTGCCAATATCGTAGATACGACATGTACCGGGTCGTCTTTCTGCCTATAAGATCAACAGATCATGACCTTGTTAAATATCATCAAGAAACTTTCAGTTAAGTTTATAGAAATACAATTCAATAAAATTGCACATTTCGAACTCAACACTATTTGGGGCCGTTTGTAAAAGTAGGTTAAGGTTACGCTGGGAAGCATTTGTAGCCGCATTGTTATTCAGTAGGGCTGTTGGCAAATATGTCATTTTTTTCTCATTAATATGCAAAAATAATATTTGCTTACAAATTTGGATTACATTCTTGGAAATAATGCATGCAGTAACAATGAAAATAACTTCCCAGACAACTGCCCATGTTGCAATGAACACAAGAAAAGTCATATTAAAGGCTCAGACTACAAGCTGCAACAACAGCTAAACATGCAATATTGACAAAATTTGTCCAAAATCTTGGCAGCAGTCCCTGCACATACAGCTATATGTATATCTAGTCACAAATGTGCTACTACAAATAGCTCTTTTAGAGGGATTTTGAGTGAGTCAACTTGAATATTTTTGCAAACCTTAAAGGAAAAGTTCACTTTTGTCATATTTCATTAAACCGCACACTCGCAAATGGACACTGATTCAAAGAAAACTGAAAATTCAACTCACAATTGCAGCTAGATAACGATCTGTTGGATCGATGGACAGAGCACTAATTCCCCATGTGAAATCAAAAGTCACTGAAATACAAACAGATAGAGATATTATTAAAGACCCATAAAACATGTTTTGAATCACAAAAGTGTAAATTTCAGTGCATTTTCAGAAGATTGCACAGATAAAGTCAAATCCTTTTCTTTTCAATGTCAAAATCTTCAAACTGATGACAGTGTGACTTCTACATGCTAAACTTTCACTCAACAGTCTGCGTTTTTCACTCCCACGCTATTCAGTAACTGTACAACTGTGACAGTTTGGAATACTCACACAGGGTTTCATAAGTAGTTCCGTCAAATGTCCTTAGAAATGATTCCGTTGGATCTCTGGTTGAATACCTAGTAGTACCTGAAAATCAAGGAACGAGGCAGTCTTTAGAGTTCTAAGTCAGAAAGCTACCTATCAGAACGTCATAAAGAAAATAAATTTACAAACAATACTGCACGCTAAACATACAGTAATATGTCTTTACTCCAAATTTCCACACACACAAATACATACACAATACAAGCGCAAGTAGGCTTGTTCTAACACACTAATGGGTGACGGGTTTGACTTTACAGCAAGCACAGTATGTTGTATTGATGAGACCAACAGTAAAAGGTCTAAACTTGGCTATAAATTGCTCAATGATTAATTTCGAATAAAAAGTATTTGATGTCTTTTTCCATTTTGTGTTAGGGCTATATTTGTAAAGGTTATTGTTTGCACTGAAATTTGTTGGGGTTTTTTTGGCCCCATTATTCCAGGCAATATGGTAGAAGTGTGAAAAAAGGGAGGACAGATCGTTGACGAGAACAAGTACTACCATAGGTGGATTGCTGTATTTTGAGATTTAATAATTTTGACTGGAACAATGAAATTTTTGTTCAATAAAGTTAATAGTGTTGTCTAGGGTGAAAAACAGCAAGATTTTAATGACAATAATGGCTTTCTTGTCCTTACCGCCAACCAACCCATCTCCATTTGATGAGAAGGTCAGGTGCACGCTGCAGGGTTCAATGTCAGGAACAGATTTCAGCAGACGGAATGTTCTCATATCCCACTGTGATTACACTGAGTCAAGGATCTGTTTCAGACTTACACAGTGACTTTTATAGCTGCATGAGTGTCCTGTGAATAACTGCATGGTCTGGCTTTAACCCTTTCACCCCCAGTTCCCTGTGTACAGTTCAAACTTTACCATAGAAAACAATGGATTTGGGACAAACCATGGTGGTGAAAGGCTTAAAATGTCATACAGAAATCAAATGAACAGTTTAGAAATCAGGTCAGAACACGCAGGGTATTTTTTATGGTTTGCTTTTGACAGATTGTTTTATAGCATGAATGTTTCTTGTTGTCATATACCTTATGCCACATTCTTGAGTAAAGTTCTGAGGAAAAGTGACCTAAAATTTGTGCAATAATTTGCCATATCACATCCCAGCACACTTTGCCTTAATGAATGCATTTCTGAACTGCCTACATTCGCTCTACTATGTGCGTTGCTATCTGCAAATGTTCCATTCATTAAAACACAGCATGAGATTTGAAAACATCTCATTCAGATCATAGGGGGACAGTGAAGCTGGCGACTTTGCTTGATACATGTATTTCTATATGGGTTTTGCAGACCTTGGTCACATAGTGTACGGCCCCATGCATGCTTGGACCCTTCTTCCATAATAATATTTCATTTTTCATTATTTCCATTTAGGAAAACAAATACAGCACAATATGCAGGGTTATTGTCGAAAAATGAATTCTAGTGTGGACTAGAATTCGGCTGTCAAAAACAACAATAGACATTGCAAACATGAAGGCTGTGTTGAATAAAGTTGAATACAGAATCACTTAGACGTGATTGGGGGAATAAGAAACAGCATTTTACAAACAGAACAAAGATACTTGAAAATACATCAAAAAGTTATGGCACACACAGTCTTCTGCTCCACAGCCTATGACTACAGATAATATCTTCAGTACTGTCAAATGACAATCGTAACTAAGACGACAGGATCTGTCAAAGTACTAATATGCATACATGTAAATCTGTCCCTGAACCTGTGAAATAATCACCAAAGTACCTTTTGAATTAAAAATGACAAAAATTTTTAGTCTCAAAACAACACCATACACTCACAGATACACACATTAACCCTTTCACCACCATGGTTTGAACCAATCCCATTGTTTTCTATGGTAAAGTTGGACCTCTAGACAGGGAAATGGGGGTGAAAGGGTAAGTAATACACACAGACATACAGCTCATGACAATCTAAGATGCCTGAGGTCACCACATCAAGCATTCAGGCATCAAAAATTACATGAAAGATGAAAACCAGTACTTACAATGTATCTGTGAATAGCATTCCACTATAAATTTCATGAATAGATAAAAATTGACTGTTATATTTCCATCATTTGTGAAAATAACACCAAAAACACAAAATGTTTTTCAAAACGTTAAACAATTATAATCTTGAGTCAAAGATATTACATAACTCCTTTACTCTCATATCCACCCATACTGACTTTAGATTTGCCACTTGAAAGGATACAATTTCACCTTGGGAGATAATTTCCCGGCCAGTTGGGTGGAAGAAACCCGGCAAGGGACAGAACTCCTGTAAGGAACTCAGCTGCTCAAATCTGTGGATTAGTTTGGCCGATCTGACATCCCATAATATTCCATCAGCGAGGATCATCGAGTCAGTCGGATCAAAGAAGGCATAGTTGGTGTAGCAAAAGGTGGAAATATGGTGGTCGTACAGTTTGACAACTTCTTGAAAGGTGGTTGTGTCATATACCTGAAAACAGTCACAAAAAGAATGTGATCTTGTATCCAGTTTTTTGAACAGTGAGAGAAAGAGAACCCTCTCTCTACCATATACATGTTTCCCTTACTCATTAGTTCCATTTTCAATCTTTGAAGTGATTGAAAACACAGCTACAGCAAGTAATTTGGAATTCAAAAACAGAAAATATGAGCGCTGGGTAGATTCACTCTAAGCCAACAGATACATCTACATAAGTACACACACACTGGTAGACAACCCTTTGAAAGTGCATAAATCTTTGAAAATAAATGCCATCTTGCGCCGGTGTTTGAAAGTTCAAGTTTGAAATAGCCATGGAAACTCTCATTGAGACTTACATAAGCTGCTCTCTGGTTCATACCAACCAGTCTGTCATCGTTGGTGTTGCTGAATGACATCATGGTATCTTTATCAAAACTGTGCAACAACCTGTAAAGAATGCCAAAAAGATGGCTTTGGAGAATTCACATTTGTTTCGTAGCAATACTGCTCCAGGCAAAGGGAGACATGAGACAAAAATGGTTTCTTAAAAATAAGTGACCAGCCTGGTATGCATGTAATTTTGACCTTTCCTGGGACCATTTGTTGATTCTGAATGAAAACTATATTTCTGTGACTGAAACTAAACTTTGCAAAGGAGAGACACACATGGTCCTTGATAAGCACTGGTAACAATGAGTTTGAGTCATATCATAGTTGTGGAAGGATAATAGGCATACAGCACTGGTAACAATGAGTTTGAGTCATATCATAGTTGTGGAAGGATAATAGGCATACATACTGCAGCTTGTAATTATCCTGGACCTTCCAGACCTTGTTACAGTCTAGCAGCCTGGATCTTCGAAATGTTGTGATCAGCATTTTACCACTCTGTGGAACACATCAAGGCAAAGAGGAGTCAAGAAGGTAACACACACTTACAATGAACACAGACTGTAATAACATTGCTCTCAGTGAAGTTTCAGAGATGCAAGTTGGGGTAGAATGCATCTCATGAACAGATATTTGTGCTCTTGAAAATTTCGTAACTTTTTGGTATACCACTTCTTGGGGATCATTTTGAAGCTCTTGGGGTAAATAAAGTTTGCAATGGGATTATTTTGTGGCAGCCATTTTGAACGTCAAGTATCTTTAAATTATTGGGTTATTTGTTTCTCTAGTACCAAATCTCACAAGGCGACCCCGGTTTT